>NC_056733.1:1007952127-1008252127 GCF_019279795.1 Protopterus annectens | reverse complement strand
TGTATTATCATGCATTTTCTGAAGGAAATGAAGTCTGAAACTCAAATGTCTGTCATTATTTAACGACTTCAATCCTCAGTGATTTGCCCGAAAACCACAAATGTCGTGAAGTGATAATCTGGACATTCTATGAATATCTTGAGAGTTGAGTGGTATGATTAGGGGTCAAGGCTAAGAATTCAGCACATGTTGCTTAATACTCTGAAAGTCTGTTTGTTGCCCAAAGGAATTAAGGAGAAGAAAATGAGGCCTCATTGTACGCTGTATTCTTAGTAGGCTTCTTCAGGTCCCCATTAGAGTACCTTGAAATAATCATGACTACTGTCGATCTGCAGAATAACAAATTATGCTGAACAAAGTATTATACTGTATGTCTGAGTCAGAGACTAGTGTAGGGCTTAGGATACAAAATAACAAACTGTGCTGCCCAATGTATTATACTGTATGTCTGAGTCAGAGACTGGTGTAGGGCTTTAGATACAGAATAACAAACTGTGCTGCCCAATGTATTATACTGTATGTCTGAGTCAGAGACTAGTGTAGGGCTTTAGATACAGAATAACAAACTGTGCTGCCCAATGTATTATACTGTATGTCTGAGTCAGAGACTAGTGTAGGGCTTAGGATACAAAATAACAAACTGTGCTGCCCAAAGTATTATACTGTATGTCTGAGTCAGAGACTAGTGTAGGGCTTAGGATACAAAATAACAAACTGTGCTGCCCAATGTATTATACTGTATGTCTGAGTCAGAGACTGCTGTATGGCTTTGGATGCAGAATAAAAAACTGTGCTGCCCAAAGTATTATACTGGATGTCTGAGTCAGAGATTAGTGTATGGCTTTAGATACAGAATAACAAACTGTGCTGCCCAAAGTATTATGCTGTATGTCTGAGATTAGTGTAGGGCTTTGGATACAGAATAACAAACTGTGCTGCCCAAAGTATTATACTGGATGTCTGAGTCAGAGATTAGTGTATGGCTTTAGATACAGAATAACAAACTGTGCTGCCCAAAGTATTATACTGTATGTCTGAGTCACAGACTGGTGCAGGGCTTAGGATACAGAATAACAAACTGTGCTGCCCAAAGTATTATACTGTATGTCTGAGTCACAGACTGGTGTAGGGCTTTAGATACAGAATAACAAACTGTGATGACCAAAGTATTGTACTGTATGTCTGAATCACAGACTGGTGTAGGGCTTTGGATACAGAATAACAAACTGTGCTGCCCAAAGTATTATACTGTATGTCTGAGTCAGAGACTGATGTAGGGCTTTGGAGACAGAATAAAAAACTGTGCTGCCCAATGTATTATACTGTATGTCTGAGCCAGAGATTAATGTAGGGGTTTGGATACAAAATAACAAACTGTGCTGCCCAAAGTGTTATACTGTATGTCTGAGACAGAGATTAGTTTAGGGCTTTGGATACAGAATAACAAACTGCGCTGCCCAAAATATTATACTGTATGCCTGAGTCAGAGACCGATGTAGGGCTTTGGATACAGAATGGCAAACTGTGATGCCAAAGTATTGTACTGTATGTCTGAATCACAGACTGGTGTAGGGCTTTGGATACAGAATAACAAAGTGTATTGCCCAAAGTATTATACTGGATGTCTGAGTCATAGACTGGTGTATGGCTTTGGATGCAGAATAAAAAACTGTGCTGCCCAAATTATCATTGTCTGAGTCAGAGATTAGTGTAGGGCTTTGGATACAGAATAACAAACTGTGCTGCCCAAAGTATTATACTGGATGTCTGAGTCAGAGATTAGTGTATGGCTTTGGATACAGAATAACAAACTGTGCTGCCCAAAGTATTATACTGTATGTCTGAGTCAAAGATTAGTCTAGGGCTTTGGATACAGAATAACAAATTGTGCTGCCCAAAGTATTATACTGTATGTCTGAGCCAGAGATTGATGTAGGGCTTTGGATACAGAATAACAAACTGTGATGCCCAAAGTATTGTACTGTATGTCTGAATCACAGACTGGTGTAGCGCTTTAGATACAGAATAACAAACTGTGATGACCAAAGTATTGTACTGAATGCCTGAGTCAGAGACTGATGTAGGGCTTTGGATACAGAATAACAAACTGTGATGCCCAAAGTATTGTACTGAATGCCTGAGTCAGAGACTGGTGTAGGTCTTTGGATATAGAATAACAAACTGTGATGCCCAACGTATTGTATTGAATGCCTGAGTCAGAGACTGGTGTAGGGCTTTGGATACAGAATAACAAACTGTGATGCCCAAAGTATTGTACTGTATGTCTGAATCACAGACTGGTGTAGGGCTTTGGATACAGAATAACAAACTGTGATGCCCAAAGTATTGTACTGTATGTCTGAATCCCAGACTGGTGTAGGGCTTTGGATACAGAATAACAAACTTTGATGCCCAAAGTATTGTACTGTATGTCTGAATTATAGATTGGTGTAGGGCTTTGGAAACATTTCTTCCTCCTTTGGTGCTAAAACATCCGAATAGTATCATAAAATAGGACAGTTGTATGTAATGCAGTATACAATAGTCATTGGATTTGATATTTAAGATTATGTTGCTATAATTAAAATTAAGCTAATTCTAGCTCAGATGCTTCCTCAACCTCTGTTGATTATCATGAGAATTGGATTTGTACCTATCATGGTTTGATTTGTGCAGTAACAAATGGATTGTGTGTGTGTGTGTGTGTGTGTGTGTGTGTGTGTGTGTGTGTGTGTGTGTGTGTGTGTGTGTGTGTGTGTGTGTGTCTATGTGTTAATAGGTTAGTACTAGGCTATCTGCCATTATGAGCCAGTTTTAAGCCTAGCCAAATTTCATATCCCAGTGGTAAGACTCAAACCCTGTACTCTGCACATATGAGAGAAACGCAGTATCACTCTTACTCTCAGAAGCAGTTTAATCCAATCGACTATTTTTTTTCTTTTTTCCCCAGTAATTTTTTTTATTTCTTCTGTTGTTTACTTGCTTACACTTTGCGTTATCTTTATTTATTTACGTTTGGGAATCATTTTATAACTGAAATAAGATACTCAAAAGTACAGCCTATATTGTCTAGTAGAGCACACCCCTCTTGCTAAACAGGAAATACATTCAGTGTAGGTGTCTACTATCTTATTATACCACCAGGACATGCTTTTAGCAGACAATAAACCACACATGGCTGTGCAGGTCCTCCAGTGTTCACTGATCTGGGACTGACTATTACTATGCATGTGTTTAGCATCTTATTATACCACTAGTACATGCTGTTAGCAGACAATAAACCACACATGGCTGTGCAGGTCCTCCAGTGTTCACTGATCTAGGACTGACTATTACTATGCATGTGTTTAGCATCTTATTATACCACTAGTACATGCTGTTAGCAGACAATAAACCACACATGGCTGTGCAGATGATCCAGTGTTCACTGAACTAGAACTGACTATTATTATGTACATGTTTAGTATCTTATTATACCATCTGGACATGCTGTTAGCAGACAATAAACCACACATGGCTGTGCAGGTCATCCAGTGTTCACTGATCTAGCTCTGACTAATACTATGTACGTGTTTAGTATCTTATTATACCATCTGGACATGCTTTTAGCAGACAATAAACCACACATGGCTGTGCAGGTCCTCCAGTGTTCACTGATCTAGGACTGACTATTACTATGCATGTGTTTAGCATCTTATTATACCACCAGGACATGCGGTTATCAGCCAAACAACACATCGCTGTGCAGGTCCTCCAGTGTTCACTGATCTAGGACTGACTATTATTATGTACGTGTTTAGTATCTTATTATACCATCTGGACATGCTGTTAGCAGACAATAAACCACACATGGCTGTGCAGATGATCCAGTGTTCACTGAACTAGAACTGACTCTTATTATGTACGTGTTTAGTATCTTATTATACCATCTGGACATGCTTTTAGCAGACAATAAACCACACATGGCTGTGCAGATGATCCAGTGTTCACTGATCTAGGACTGACTATTACTATGCATGTGTTTAGCATCTTATTATACCACTAGTGCATGCTGTTAGCAGACAATAAACCACACATGGCTGTGCAGATGATCCAGTGTTCACTGAACTAGAACTGACTATTATTATGTACATGTTTAGTATCTTATTATACCATCTGGACATGCTGTTAGCAGACAATAAACCACACATGGCTGTGCAGATGATCCAGTGTTCACTGATCTAGGACTGACTATTACTATGCATGTGTTTAGCATCTTATTATACCACTAGTACATGCTGTTAGCAGACAATAAACCACACATGGCTGTGCAGGTCCTCCAGTGTTCACTGATCTAGGACTGACTATTACTATGCATGTGTTTAGCATCTTATTATACCACTAGTACATGCTGTTAGCAGACAATAAACCACACATGGCTGTGCAGGTCCTCCAGTGTTCACTGATCTAGGACTGACTATTACTATGCATGTGTTTAGCATCTTATTATACCACTAGTACATGCTGTTAGCAGACAATAAACCACACATGGCTGTGCAGATGATCCAGTGTTCACTGAACTAGAACTGACTATTATTATGTACGTGTTTAGTATCTTATTATACCATCTGGACATGCTGTTAGCAGACAATAAACCACACATGGCTGTGCAGGTCATCCAGTGTTCACTGATCTAGTTCTGACTAATACTATGTACGTGTTTAGTATCTTTTTATACCACCAGGACATGCGGTTATTAGCCAAACCACACATGGCTGTGCAGATGATCCTGTGTTCACTGATCTAGGACTGACTATTACTATGTACGTGTTTAGTATCTTATTATACCACCAGGACATGCGGTTATCAGCCAAACCACACATTTATTTATTTATTTTATTTATTTATTTATTTATTTTTTATTTAACATTTGTTGACCGGGAAAGTCCAACTAGGTTCCACAGATCCTGTTTTCAGTGGAGGCCCGGGGAGAAATGCTCCAGAAGCATGTCTTTAGATGGCTTTACATGGCTGTGCAGATGACCCAGTGTTCACTGATGTAGTATTGACCAGATGTCAGTATGATGTACCCTTCAAGTACAAATGGTGCTGCATGGTGCACTAAACATTTTTATGCAGTATATGCATTATAGATATATTTTGAAGGGTTAGGATGATTATGTTAGCTGCTTCTCCCTTGGGTGGTCATTTTTCTGTCTGTGCTACAGTTAGTTTATGTTTTTCTTTGTTGCAGTTCATATTTACCAAGCTACTAATAGTATAATTTGTTATGCTGTTGTTGGCATTTGGACTGTACTCACAAACAGATATGGATTGTGATGAATTCTGGTTTATTTTCAGTATCTGTCTTGTCTTATTTCTACAAACTGCTGAAGCTGTGTTATGTTTGGCAATGCATCACATGCAGTTAAATGATTGACAATGTGTTAAACTTTCAATAAAGCTTCCTGCTTGGGCATAATTTTGAGCCTCTTGGTCTCCTATGTTTTTGTGAAAAGATGTTGCCAAGGCATTTTTACCACCCCTGTTTTATAGGTGCTGGGGTGCCAAATGGCCTGGCTTCTCCTCTGGACCTCCCTAAATGTGTGGTAACACTATCTTGGATAATCCCTTGGGTTTATGGCATACTTGTCTCTGGAATGCATTAGTGCTGTTTTTAATGCCAAACTGTTCCGTTGGATAAGTGCTGCACAGCATCTGTCTGCTTGATATACTCTATCACAAATGGTCTGCAGTGATTTTGTGCTGCTGTCAGTAAATTTCTTGGAAGACTTTTCTCAGCCCTAATCAGTGATTACCATCTCTAGGACTTCCTCCCACCCCATGCTTCTTATGACATTTCTGTCGGTTTCCTGAAGATCTAATCCTTGCTTTTTTCCTTTATAAGTTACTCTTTGCCATCACTGGCAGTTACATGATACTGTCACACTTCTTTTAATTCTGGCATTACTCTGTATTACTCTGTTTACCAGTTCATTTGCAAATCTTGATTTTCCTCTTCAAATAGATTTTTTAAACGAGAGTATCTCATGTGTTTTTCAGTAATTATTCAATTTACTTTTACTATATAATGTGAGACCATGTGTAAAAGTAGGTGCAGCTGATGAAAATGTTATGCCTACAGAGAATAGAGTTAGGTGGTCTAAGCAGGTGCTGTTCCCGTCTGCCCACATCTCCTAATAACCCAGTGTTTATCTGCCTACATCTCCTAATGAGTGCATTACATTTTTCTGCCAATTTCCGTTCCTTGATGACTGCATTTCCAAGCAGATGGTATGAACACTGCACCTTTTATGAGATCATAGGGTGGGTGCCTGCAAGCCTTTGAGGTTTGAATCAAGTCACTAACAGAGAGTGTGGGTGCTGTTTGCCTTTCTCAATTAGAAAAAAGTTATCTTCATTAATCATGCAAATGAAGCAGGTGCCACAACCTGATCTGGAAACTGAAATTGCAAACCAGAGCAGGTAATCAGTAAGTGAGAAGTTTCAGTCTTTGCCATCATGCATAAGCTGATTTTACTTTTAGATGCTTTATATAAATGTCATGCCTTTTAGGAAGAGCTAAGCTGGCTTCTACTACTTTGCAATTTTCTATTGGAAGTTTTACATCTCAACAAGTACCTTTCAGCATGGTGAAATGAACTAGATGGTTATTTTGGTTTGTAATATTATGTTTAATTTAATTTCTTAGATGAATTGATAAATAATATAGTGGGAAAATGATGGTACAAGTTAGTTTATGTAAGATTAGGTGAAAAACGGAAAAAACAGTTAAGCATTGTGAAAAACTGGGGAATGGAAAATGGTAAAACCTTGGCAGGTATTTTATAAACATTCAGTAAACCACAGGACACTGGTTTCTCTAATAACTTATCATAAATTTCTGATGTCTACCTAGCTTGATAATCTGGCCACCAGTCACAGATGTTTGTTAACTGAGAATCCTTATCACTTGTCGCATAAAGGCTGGTGACTGCAGTACACTGTCCAACAATGACAGACGTTTGTTAACTGAGACCACTTTGCAATCCTCATAGGTTCATAGGTTCATACTAGGCTATCTGCCCTGGGGCAATTATAAGCCTAGCCCGATTCTGTATGGCTTACTCCACCCCTTGATTTGAGTATACTGTGCCCTTTTTAAGGTTTAGTTTACTGTGCCTCTGTCTAATAGTGACACGGGAGTAATCCCTGGGACAAACCTACGATCCCCCATCCACCTATCGAGATTCTTCTTGAAGAGATTCAGTGAGGTGCTCTGCCTCACATGAACTGGAATCTATTCCAGAGCGAAGGGAGCCTCTGGGTTATGAACCTGTCTCTCCAGCAAGTTCTATTTATTTCTGTGCTGAGGTTCAAGTCCCTCGAGCGTGTGGCTCTAAGGGATTTAGATTTACTGAGGTGGAGCATGTCCATTAATTCTGGATTTGATATAGCTTTGTATGTCAGGCATAGATCGCCTCGAAGTAGGCGGTATGCAACTGAGTAGAGCTGGAGTTTTTTTAACTGAGCAGCATATGGCATTTGTTTGAGACCCTTGATCCTCTTGGTGAGATACTTTTGGGGTCTTTCTAATTGCTGCAGGTGTCGGGTAAGGTACATCCCAAAAGGGGCATTGTATTCTATGATGGGCCTGATGAGGGATGAATAAAGGGGCATGATTACCTCTCTTGATCTAGATGTGAAAGCCTTCATGATGAGGTGGGCTATGTAGAAGGTCTTTCTAACCACTTTGGAAATGTGGTTTTCAAAGGAGAGATTGCTATCAACTTGGGTCCCCAGGTCCCTAATAACTTTCTCTGTACTTAATGGGTTTCCGCCTATGTGGTAATTTGTGGGCACATTGTTTTTGCCAAAGGGTATGACTATACATTTTTTAGCATTTAGCTTTAAACCATGGTGCTGGCACCAGTTATCTGTCTCTGTGAGACCTTTTTGAAGGATGTTTGTGTCAGCTGGAGAGTTGATTATGGCACCCAGTTTGCAGTCTTCTGCGAACTTGGTGAGCCATAGTCCTCCCATGTTTGCCTGTACCTTGGAAAAGTATATACCGAGCAAGAGTGGTCCCAGGACAGAACCCTGTGGGATGCCACTTGTGACCGGTTTCGAGTCTGACATGGCTCCAGCAACTCTCACTCTGTGGGTTCTGTCTTTGAGCCAGTTTGCGACCCATCTTTTGACATAGGGGTTTATATTTAAGCTGGATAGCTTATCTATGATGCCCGAGTGGGGTATTGTGTCAAATGCCTTTGCAAGGTCCAGATAGGCTGTGTGGACTACCTTCCCTTCATCTATGGCTTTGTTGACTGTTTCGAAGAAGTCAACCAGGTTCAAAAGGCAGGATCTGCCCTTGACAAAGCCGAACTGGGTAGGATCTAGTGTCTGTAGGTCCCCAATGTCTTTGTTTATGAGCTCCATGATGATCCTCTCCATAGCCTTGCAGACTAAGCTAGTCAGGCTTATGGGGCGATAGTTTCCAGGGTCCGTAGAGGCTCCACCTTTGTGGAGTGGGACCACTGTTGCTGTACGCCATTCTGTGGGCACATATCCTGTAGTGAGGCTGAGATTGTATAGCTGTTTTATTTGAGGGATTAGTTCCTCTTGGAGTTCATGTAGGACACAACCTGGGACGCCATCTGGTCCCATGGAAGCAGTGTTTTTGCTTTGGAGAGGGCAGCCTTCACCTGAGCATCTGAGATGTTTGGGAGGCAGCCCTCTGCCGGCATAGATACTTGCTCTTTTGGGGGGAGGGGGTGGAGAAGTTTGCACTGAACCTGTCTGCCAAGATATTGGCGATGTCTGTGGGTTCAGTGTATTTTTTGTCATTTAGAATCAACTCAGAACAAGTCTGGGAGTTGCATCCCAGGTTTCTAACATAACTGAAAAAAGCCTTATGATTGTCTTTGGTGTCCTGTGCAATTTTTCTCTCGAAGCTGGCCTTGGAGGATTTTATGAGGGATCGTAATTTTTTGCTAGTACTGATCAGAGATGCCTTCCCTATTAGGGATTTTGCTCTATCATGTAGCAGCTTCCTCCTTCTGCTGTACAGTTTATTTATGGCAGGGGTCCACCAGACTGGACGCCTGCCTTTGGATGATTGGGTCTTGGTTTTGTTTGGGATAGCATGATCCATGCATTCCTGGAGATGTCCGTAGAATGCGTTTATATAGGATTCTGCAGTTTGGGCCATAGTTTTCACAATGACTGGCTGCAATAATGTACTTGCTAGTTAAAAAATGTTTGGAGATGCGTGGGGATATGCAGTCATATAGAGAGGGGTGATCCTTTCATTTCTTCTGCACAGTAATGATGCTTTGTGGGGACTAATAGCACTATGCCCTAAGACACATTTTCTTAATATCTTATGTTGAATGTGGTGTTTATATCAAAGCATGAGGCCAGTGAAGCAAATCTCACAACTCTTAAAAATAAATATTGATGAACGAAAATACAGTAAATGTTGGAACTCCCATAACACTGAGTTAGAGAACTAAGGCACCCCCTTCCACTCCTGCTATTTATATTAATTTTGAAATGGCTGTCTCTTAGATGAAGGGGAATCCTGCAAGGTACTGTGACTTCAGATGTAGTAGCTATTTTCCCTATTTGCATTTATAGCACTGCTGTTCTGAGTATTCCAGTTAAACTCCTGAGAATATTTTCAGGCAGTTGTGTTGCTGTACAAAAATAACAGTTGAAAGAGCTCTGCCGTACCCCACTGGAATTCCAGACACTTACTTAGCCATTTGCAGAGCTTCATACACTGCATTCCAGTTCAATGTATTCTTATAGACAAGTTTTATCCTTGTGAAACTTACCGTTACATCCTTTACTATATGATCAAGGTATCAGGCTTCTTGTTTCATGCCATGATAATTATAATAGCCGGTACATATAAATACTGTCCACCTAAGAGAACGCCTCAACACTAGCAGTGGGAGTTGTGGATTACTGCTGATGTCCTCACGATCCTCTATATTACCATTTACTATACCAGCGGATGCGCAGTTCTAAAATTTAATACAGTGTTTCTTGACATTCTCAACGTCCTTGGTCCCATATGAAAAAGAGAGTTAAATCCAAACAAATGCCCTAGCTACCCCAGAATATTAATGAATAAGAGAGACATAGTTTGGAAAAAACAACAAAAATACAAATCTTAAGCTCATCTTCAAGCCTACAAGCATCAAAAGTCACATAAAAAAAAAAACAAGCCAGTGTTGATAAGAAGCAGTATAACTTCAACCCACAAATTAACCAAAAAAATAACCCCCAAAATCTTGGTCTTCTATTATGACAGAATGTATACCCTGAAACACCTAGTATGCCAAACCCCTGCCCAGACTTCTCTCCCATAGAAACTGCTACTAAATTTAACACCCAATTTATTGATTCTATACCTACCCGTACCCAGAGTTCCCTACCCAGTCATGCCAGCCCTGCCAAACTGCCAACCTCCAATAAACCTTTCAAATCTGTTTCTGCCTCTTACATAAATCATTAACTAAGCAAACTTAAGCCCTGCTCACCCTTTGCTGACAATCTCCCAAAAGAATATCTAAATCTTGATCCCACCTCTATTACTTACCCAGTCTCCATCTTAATCAAGTGATCCACACAAGAATCATGTACCATCTCTCTGGAAAAATATTTACATCATTCCTCTTCACAAAGGGAGTAACTCCACTGAAATAAATCTCAGACCTATCACAATCTTGCCCCCTTTCTCAAATATTAAAAAAATGCATTTGTAAACAACTTTTATATCTTCAAGAAAGCCTAATAACATCTACCCAACCTGGCTTTCACCCAGAACATAGTACAGCAACTGCCATGGTTACCTTCTTAGACTCCATAATTAAAGCCAGAGACAACAATAACCTCAGCACTTCCATCTTTTTAGATCTTTCCAAAGCCTTTGATACAGTCCCATACCAAATGACTCTTAAAAATGTCTGCCTTATGCCTCTCCAATACAACACTTTAAATGATTTTCCATCAACCCATTTAAATGAAAACAATTGGTTAAGTGACTACTTCCTGTTCTTTCCTCAAGGTTAATAGTTCCAGAAGGCTCCATATTTGACCTTATTCTCTTCAACATGTGTATAAACAGTCTACATACATCCTCCCAACAATCTACACTTATACAATATGCGGATGATTCCACTTTCATCTGTTCATCTGATAGTCTTTCCCATTTACAAACCATCACTTAAAAGACATTCAACACTACTAAGCACTGATCAGTAATGATCAACTTCTCCTAAATCCAAAATAAATAAACAAACTGCGTTATCCCCAAATCTCAAACACACCTGAAAAATCTTCTGTAAACAACAGTGAAATATTAGTTGTACTGCGTAATCACTTTATGTCACAATAGATGATCATCTGAAATTTGACCTTCATATTCAAAATATTAAAACACACACACACACACACACACACACACACACACACACACACACACACACACACACACACACACACACATACACCAAAAACTAGTATGCTCTACAAATCAAAAAGATTCCTTACGAACTCCATTATAGTCACTCCCACTAATGCATACTTCCTTTCATCTCAATTTATACCCCACCCATTCTAATCAATATTCAGATTTTCCTAAGAGCTAAACTAGAGTGTTGGTATAAAAAGGTAGCTAGATTTGCAGCCAGACAAACATACAACTCCCATCACTGGTCTGCCCTCAAACCAGTAAATTGGATTGAGTTACCTCACTACCTCAAGTTTACTCAGCTTCTCTTTGCTCATAAAATAATATACAGATTTTCAACCTGTTCAGGAACAGGCACCATTTGTAACCATTACCTCCCAAACCATCATCTTTGGTAATCTGAAAAACAAATCCTTGAAAGTTCATAGGTCTCAGCCTATGCTACCCCCAGTGGCCAAAGCCTGGAATGTCATTCCCATTGATATTAGACCAATGCCTTGTAGTTACATGTTTAAACGATCTGTAAAGGAATTCTTCCTTAACTTCTAGCTCTGTACTTGTTTTAATCCAGGATGACATTACATTTTATTTTTCCCTATTTGCTTTTTCCTTTCTCTCTTTTCTAATTATCCTAATATTCCCCCATGTTCCCTATTGTTCCCCACTTTAACTGCTTTTCCCTTGTCTAGCACCATCTCTAATAACTCTACACCTAATCTCATCCTTGTTTTCACCCATCTTCTATTAGTCTACTATATACCTATTTTACAGGCATATCATCTGTTATCTTTAACAATGTTATCTTATTTTTGGTTTGTTCAATACTTCATCGAATGTTGAGAAACTGCATTTATCTTGTATATATGGTAGATTGTTGGTTTATTTGTAAGTTTGTGTACTATTTTTTTCTGCTGTACAATTTCACTCTCATTTTATATTGTAGTTGATATGTTAATATTACGCAGGTTATGAACTGAGTGACGGTTTATGTAAGACGTGGCGCAGCCTACCATGATAATAGAGTAAGAAGACAGAACAGGGAAGCAGTACAGAAAAGAGGAGAAAGCAGGAAGCACTGTGGCAAACTGCAAATGCCCTGTAGGGAAGGCTGATGGTAGGATACCATTTTTAGGTGTCTGAATACATCAGTGCAGTAAGACGATGTGCTGGTGGATGGGCTTAGGAGCTCAGGGCAAAGAAAGAGAGTAATGGTAAAAGAAGACGTCAGACTTCCGCAGACTTACCAGTTTATTCATCCAGAAGAGAAAGAAAAAAAGACTCCTATAAAATGTCTGAATCTGGAGTTTTAAGCTGGTAAAAAAAAAAAAAAAAAAAAAAAACATTATAGACTTAGTCTTTACCTGTTAAGTTGAGCTTAACATGTGGATATGAGATCCTCACAGGCCAATAGTGACAGTGCAAAAGTATGGATGACATTAAGTAAAGCAGTGGAGGCCAAGCTGACGAAGAGAATGGGAATTACAAAATGGCAGACTATGAGCAAAATGGGAGTAGGGGTGCTGAAGCAACTATTTATTTTCAACTTGTTTTGTATTTCTACTTTTTTTGTCCAGGTTAGTCCCATTAGGCTAGTAGCCTCTTTTCAGAGGAGACCTGAAGTTGTATTTATACTACAAAGGGAAATTTGGCAAGGGCACTGGAGAACTTCCCCTACTCTTTTGTGTACAGGGACTTTACTAAACGTGACACTTTCAGTTTCCAATCTGAGTGTGAAGGAGGCTTGGAGAAATGGAGAGAAAGAATTGAATGTGAGAGTAATGTAGATAATGGTGATGAAATAGAAGTTGGATGTGCAATAAGAAAGATGGCAATGAGCAATCAAGTCTTCACAGGGAATTATAGAGGATCAGAGACAGAGGAGTGGAGGGCAAATACAGGAGAGAAAGAGATAGCACAAGGGGAGATTCGAGTGAAGGTGTTTGAATCTTCACAGCATACAGAAGTGCTTTTTCAACAGAAGCTGTTCGAGGAAGATGCTAAGTCACAGCAGGGATCTATTGTTGCAACCCTTCAGTCGAGAGGGTTGTGGGGGGATTTGTTGCAGCAGTTGTTTAATGAGAGTGGAAATGATTTATCATGGGAAGAAGTGATGGATCAGATCTGGGAAAAGAAGAAGACAGTTTGGAGGAGGTATAATTTGTGGACGCTGCAAGGAAGAGTGCGAAGGGGAATGAAAAAGAAGAAAAAGAGTGTGGAGACACAGAAGTTCATAGTACAGATACAGGATAAAGCAGAAAAGCCATTGGACAGGTATGGAACGTGGGAAACAATTGTACCTTAACGTACAAAAAAACTCAAGTGGTAAGTGCATTTAGTTTGATTAGAAATGAAACATATTGTGACTTATTTTTTGAGACTGCTATGAAATTTATGGACTATTTTTTGCAAGATTTGAAAAAAAAGATATGTATTCTTGGAATAAATGCATCACTCAAGCTTTTTTTTTTTTTTTTCGACAGACCAACAGTTTAGTTCAAAGACTGATAAAGAGACAGTAAAAGACTATTAGTTAAAAAAAATTTGTTCTGAAGTGAAACATATAGTAAAACTTTTTAATAATAGAGGATTATAGATTGGGGCTTGGGAATGTAAAATGTTATTTTGAAAATAGAAAATGATAAATTATTAATATTCCAAGTATAATAAACGTGCATGGAAATAGAGCAATGGTTCGATACTGGGGTCAACTGAAAACAGTTTTTTTGTGGGAAGAAGGGCCATTTTGTGGGTAATTGTGATAAACAATATTATGTGTGTGGTGATTTTGGTCATGATGCTATTAAATGTAACGTTAGCATAGATGAAAGGTAGAATATTTAGTGGAAGATAATGACAAGTGAGTTAAAGAAAAGGAAGAGAAAAAATAAGGTGCAAAACGTTGGAATTACCTGCCTCTTAACATAACGTCAACAGTCAGCAAATCTCATTTTAAAACACTTCCCAAATCACACTTATCAAAAATATGCATATGCTCCTTTTCTGACCCAGGTTAGTAAATAATTTACAAACAGTCACATCACTTTGTCAATATTCTACAAATCCCATTGTAGTATCATTCATTTAATCATACAACAGCGATTCTTAATTGTTTTTGACACAAACATTCTCATCTGAATATGTTTTCCCAACTAACGTACTTAAACTTCTTAATCTTTTTCATTGATCTAGAGATGTAATCTATATTAAACATTATCGACTTCTGATCGTTTCATATTTAAAGGAGTTCTCTCCACATATTTCAATATTTTTCTTCTGTTATATGTCACATTTTTGGGATGGATTTTTTTTTCCTGGTCTGTTGTATTATGTGGAATTTTTTTCCCCAGGCCTCCGCTAAAAATTGACTTTTTGTCCAGTCGAACTATCCTTGGTAACAAATGTAAAATAAATAAAATAAATAAATATAGAAATCAAACAGAAGATGTTTTGAGTATATCTATGCAAATACAATATGTAGAAATAATTGAACTAAAAGAGGGAGAGCATGAACTAGAATCAGGTGTAATGGATAAGAAAGAAATTAATTGGAAAGTTATAAAAAAAGAGTACTATAGGTAAGAGGGTAAAAGATAGAAAAAGGATGATACAGGATTCAAGCATGAAAATAAAATAAACGGAAATGTATAGAACAATAAAACATTTTCATTTATGTTAAGAAGAAGAGAGGCTAATAATCGTATAATATTATCAATTGATGTTAAGAGAATTAAATGTGGGTCTATATTAGAACATCGATGTTTCAAAACTTCGAATGTTCTAATATCAACCCCTATTCAGCG
Source organism: Protopterus annectens (assembly GCF_019279795.1). Classification (NCBI taxonomy): domain Eukaryota; kingdom Metazoa; phylum Chordata; order Ceratodontiformes; family Protopteridae; genus Protopterus; species Protopterus annectens. The sequence continues at coordinate 1,008,236,866 of NC_056733.1, read as the reverse complement.
AAAGCTGAAAATATCAAACCAACAGAAAACCGAATTTGTTCCTAGGGAAAGAATTTGGTTGTCCATTTCTGTTGCTACGGTATTTTCAGCGGTGTGGTAGAAATTTACGGGTTGAGTTCAGGTAAGTGTGCGATTGAGTGTGGGTTAGGTTAGGATTAGGGTGTGGGTTAGGTATGTGTGTGATTGTGTGGACGTGAGGGTTAGGGCGGGTTAGGTGAGTTAGGGTTAGGGCACGGGTTAGGTATGTGTGCGATTGTGTGAACGTGAAGGTTAGGGCAGGGTAGGTGAGTTAGGGTTAGGGCGCGGGTGAGTGTGTGATAGTGACGGACCTTAGGGTTAGGGTTTGGGTTAAGGTAAGTGCATAGTTAGTGGTGTGTGTATAGTTTAGTGTAGGGTTAGGTATAAGATTTTAGGTGCATGTGTGGGGATTGCTGTTTGTTTGGTGTGCTTGTGTTGTGTGTATGTGTTTTGGAACAGTGATTTTTTTCCCTAGGAAAAAATTTGCTGTTCTGTATGTTCGATGTTTTCAGCTTTCACTGAATAAGGGTCAATATTAGAACATTCGCTGTTTTGAAACTTTGATGTTCTAATATAGACCCATTAAATGTTTGGTTAGAAGAACTGCAGTTTTGGAATGGTGTAATTATTGTGAGGTAGATGTAGCATTAGAGGATGGATGGGGAAAGGGGGTATAATTTAGAATTTAGGAAATTAAACTTGTTCAGGTGTTGCAATGCTATATAATATAGGCATTTTAATATTAGATTTTACTTTAGTTAGACTGGGAAGGTTAACAGTTGTAGATTTTAGATAGGATGGGAAAGTTTATAAATTGCTTGCAGTTTATCCATATGTAACATATAAGGAAAGGAAAAAATTATTCAGAGAAATATTGCATTATATAATAGTCAACATGGATTTAATAATAGGAGATTTTAATTGTGAGTTAAGGAAAAAAAGAGGAATAAAATGGTTAAAAAGTTGTAAACAAAATTATTAAGTGTGAAGGGTTACGGCTTTAAAATTCAAATATATATATATATATATATATATATATATATATATATATATATAAGTATAGTAAGGAAACACCTAATAGGAGTGGAATAGAAAAGCTGAACAGAAGAATTAAGTATACCAGGAGGCAGAGTTTGGATGGAAACAACTTTTACAGCCACATTTTTGAGAGAAGCAATAGAGATCTCAATCAAAAGAGAGTGTTCAAGAAAGGGAGGAAAATTAAAGTTACCTAACATTCCTGAAGTACTAAGCAGATTCTTCATTTCACTATTCACAAAATAAAAAGGAAGGAAGAGTACCATTCTAAGAGAAGAAGGAGGTAGAGGCAGTAAAAACAGGTAGAGTGTCCATTATAGTTAGGGAGGCAAAAATAGAATTGGTCACTGTCAATTTATTCCCAAAAATTGGAAGTACGTTAGTACAACCATTCTCAGAAAAATCTTTACTAGAGCTCTAGCCACTGTGGAAGTATCAGTGAATGAAAATCATTTTCAGGTGTCCCTTTCCTCAAGGGATGTAGCAGTGCCAGTCCAGGAAACTAAAGCCTGGTTAGTATTAATTAACTGGAAGGAGAAAAGGAGGCCAACATCAGACCCAACTCTACATTACTTCATAGTTAAGAAGACCTGCATGTTAACATCCTATATTGTGCACATTTAAGCCATTACATTTGAGTTCAGCTCATTGATATTAAACTCTCTAATGTTTGTTTGGTTTATAATAGCACTAATGGCTGTGTGTTCATGCAGGGGGTTTACCTTGTCCATGAAACATTTTCCTGATATTCATTAACTTGAAGATTTGAATCATTTGCTTTGAAAATGAAAATCAAACATAAATCACAGCTTGCATGAAAATAGAAAAAGTCACACTTCACTGTAAAAAGTGCTGAAACTCATGTGACAGTCTATTAAAAATACTTTTTTTCCTACGTTATATTAAATAATTTTTCAAAACTTAGTCTTATCTGCCCAGTAGAAGAAACATTAGTTGATCCTTGAAAGTCTGCAAGAGGAATACTCCTTGGTGGCAGGAAAGCTCTGAAGGGCTTGGAGTCAAACCATTCTAAAACTCAGCTCAAGATGTCAACAATTTGGCATATGGAATGTGTTTTTAAGCTGTGGAAGCTATCTGGCTGTTATATCTTGCTAAGCTATTTCTGTGAAGAGTAGGAAACAACACTTTCTACATGCTGCATGCAGAACAAATATGGTTAGACATTACTAGCAGTGCCTGGTCCACACCATGTCCCAGTCTTAATCTGTACTGGCAGTTAGAGAATTTAATGTAGTAAAGTAAAATAGCAAGGAAATTTGATGGTATGATTTTTTCCAGTTGTTTAGTAGCTGAGATAAAATTCAGGAGAGATGGAATTAAAATGGCGATATTGGTTCTACCATTATCATGAGGCTGGATAATTGCATGATTATAGATAACGGAATCATATCTTTTACTTCTGTACTGAGACCACTTGTTTTTGAACTGTTCATATCTCATATAAAAATAGGAAATGAGCTATGGATAGCGAATATGTTGTTAATTGTACGCTGAGTAACTAGGGTTGCCACCTTTTCAAATGTCCAAAGTGGGACATTTTTGGTACAAACATTAGATTTTGTAGGGCAAAACATACCCACAGCCAGTACAAAGGACATAAATTCACTTTTTTGCCTAAATAAAAGCTTATTCTTGTGGCATTCTAGTTGCTTATTCTGTTTCTTATAACATGTAGGTGTTTCAGATACAGAATAACTGTGTTATGCAATTATTATGTAAAATATAGGAAATATTTTTGTTCTAAAATCTCAGGACATTTGCCATTTTTTCAAATTTTATGCAGGACACAACTGCCAAAAGAGGGACTGCCCCTCACAAAGTGGGACAGGTGGTAACCCTATGAGTAACATGATTACTTCAATAAAAGATGTCAAAGAAAAATCTTATATGTTATTCATTCATTATGTTTACCTCCATCTAAAACATGTATTAAAGAATTTAATACCTTAATTTTAAAATTTCTTTGGTTCCTCAACAAACCAAGAATTGCCTTAAATCATCACATAAGGCATTGGACAGCAGGAGGGATTTGACTACCAGATCTAGAATTATATTATTTATCATCAATTATAAAAACAATATCTCTTTGGATAAATAATATTTACATAGTCAGGAGGAAAGAGTTTCTAGGATGCCGTTTCATATAATTTAAACGTAACATAAACTCTAATCATGATCTTATACTGCACAATAGTTTACATTAGTTGCTAAAAGATTACTTTTCAGAAAAGAGTCACCAGACAACTGACTTTTATTTTATTTCTACTCTATTAAATACCATTAGAAACATAATTTATAGAAATTCAACATATAAGGCATGGATTGTTCTTATTTTCCCTATAGCATACACTCAAAATAATATTTTCACTTCAAAGTTAAACACAATGATTATGTTTAAAGAAAAAAATCTAATATATTGATTTTAATTAATGAATAAAGAAAACTGCATTCTGTTGATTATATCATAAGTAAATGTGATTTAAGCAAATGTCTGTGGTTGGATGTATAATCTTGCAGACAATATGTAGAAGGTAAAATTAAGTTAATGCAACCAAGGGTAAGAGATCTTATCCCAAAATTAATTGAATTTTTAAAACTATTAATGCAGCAAAACATATTAGGTGAGGGTCTCTTGTCCAAATTATATAGAGTGGTGAGAAAAGAAACAAAAGTTGCAATTACAATTATTGGAACTATTATACTCATATTAACAACAGACCTCCAGAAATAATTTTTCATATCTTCGAAACAGACCTCTCTTAGATAAAAACTTTTTACTTGGAAATTCTTGCATAGATCTTTCCTCACGCCTCATAAAATTGAATTAATGTTTAAAAAGAAGCAAGTTTATTGGAGATATAAACAGGAACTTAAAGTAGATTGGTAACACATGTTCTTTGATTGTATTATGCTTATACATTATTGGAATAATATTTATTTTTTACAGGCTTTATTTGGGGAAAATTTTGTTTTATCTAAGTCATTAATTCTTTTTAATAGACCCTAGTCCTGTTTTTGTTAAAAGAATGACATACCCTCTTTTATGGTCCATTTTATCAATTGTGAAGAAAGTTATAACCAAGAACTGAAAGAATGAAGCTACACCCTCTTTCAAAAAATCACAAATATTGTAACCGAAGTGTCACCTGGAAATTATCGCCATTAAATCAAGATTTACTAGAATCACCTTCTACTACAATACATGGACAAATGTCAAGGAACTGCTTGATAAAAATAGCTATACTTATATCAATTGCAACGTATAGAAAATTTTTGAGAATCTTTATTGTTAATAAACACTCTTATAAATAGTTGTTTTTGTTTGCTCTTGTTCATAGTTCTTTTTTATGCTCACAAATTTCTCAGTACAATTATTGTCATGATTTATTTATTTATTTATTTATTTATTTATTTATTTATTTACTAGGAAATTCCAACTGGACACAAGTCCTTTTTCAGCAGAAGACCAGGGAGAGAAGCTCCACAGAACAATAAATGAGCAGCAGAGTACATGAAGAACGATTGAATATACATACAATAGAAATAATACATATTGCAGCAAACATTAGCTATACATACAATATGAAACATAGTAATAAACAGATGCCCCAATATCTAGCTAAAGGTAGGATGTATATACAGATAGTACTAAGCTCAAATGGATACTGTCCTAAATTCATATACCTAAATCTTATATACAAATATTGCAATAAACCTAAACAGATATAAAGCAGATGCTCCACATGAAGGTGGAATAAGCTAGAAGGGCTAATGGGATGGAAGGGGAAGATAGAGGATTAAGAGAGGAGAGTGAGTGAGTAGTATACATGGTAGTGAGAGGAAGCTGGGTGTAAGTCAGTTGGATATGTATTTGGAGTTGAGATGAAGTGAGGTAGTTAAGCATGTTATAACAAGTCCGAGATATTGAGTGAGGAGGGAAGGGGAGGGTAAAGGGTGAGCCAGAGCCTGCAGAGGAAGGAATGCAATGATCAGACAGTGTGAGGCAGGGAGACTAGGGGAGTGGAGAGGAAGGGGAGGTAAATAGGAGGGTTAGTAGTTGGGACTGGTGCATGGGCATAACCAGAGACTTTTTAAGTGAGTTTTTAGTGCAGTCTTAAAGTGATTGCAAGAAGATAGTGTGGTTATAGAGGGGGAGATTGTTCCATAATCTGGATATGATGCAGGAGAATAGTGCTTCTCCCGCTGAGTTCTTGGGTTTGGTCACGAGAAGTAGATTTTTGCTGGTGGAGAGTAGTGGTCTAGTGGAGCAGTAGTGCTGGAGAAGGTTTTGAAGGGATGGGACTTTAAAAGAATGGTTTACTAACTTGCGAGTGAGAGAGAGTTGATTCAGGTGAAGAAGTTGTGGGAGTTCAAGCCAGTCAAGTTCTCTAAGTGAGATACAGTGGTGGCTGCGATAAGATGCACCAGTGGCAAACTTAGCAATTTTATTGTTGCAAGCCTCGAGCTTGTTTAGATCTGCTTGTCTAAGTCAGGTAAGTAGAGGAGAGGTGTAGAGTAAAGTGGAGATTATGTGGGAGTTTGCAGCAGAAATTCTGGTGGTCTTGGTGAGGAATTGTTTGTTTCTGTACAATGCACCTAGTTTTTTGTGAACCTTTTTTTATGGTAAGAGAAATGTGAGTGTCAAATCTGAGATTGTTATCGATCTCAACACCAAGTAGTTTGGCGTGTTCTGTTGGGGAGATGACGGTGTTGTCTTTGGATAGAATATTAAAGTGGGGGATAATTGGGTTAGATTTAGTGGGTTGGAAGATAAGGAGTTTAGTCTTGCTTGGGTTGCGTAATAACTGGGCATTAGATAGCCAGCTTTCTACAGATGAAAATGATTCCTCTGTGATCTTGTGAAGTTCAGTGTAGTTGGGGCTGAGCAGATGAGGATGGAGTCACCTGTATCCTATATAAGAGAAGCTTGGTGGGTGTGAATAGATCATTGGTGAAGAGTGAGAATAGTCGGGAACCAAGGATGGAGCCTTTGGGACATGAGTGTTACTGGAAATTGAGGAGACAGGTCATTATGCCGGACAATTGATTGTGGGGGGCCAGTTAGATAGCTGTGAAACCAATCAGTAGCTGAGTGGGAAAAGGATAGGTTAGTGAGAACAGAAATTAGTAGTTTGTATGAGACCATTTCAAAAGCCTTGGATAGATCCAGAAATATAGCAGAGGAGAACAGGCCATTATTTTTATGATGAAGGATAACGTTAGTGAAAGAGAGCAAGGTGGTAGTAGTGCTGTGGTATGGCCTTAGCTATGCTGGGTGCTGGAGAGGATGTTGTTAGCTAAGAGGTAGTCTAAGACTTAAGAATGGATGCATTTCTCAAGTATCTTGGAAAGTGGAGAAAGAATGGCTATGGGTAGTAATTGGAAAGTTCAGTGGAGGAACCACCTTTATGGAGGGGAATGATGTGGGATATTTTCCACAGTGCGGGGACATAGCTTTCTGATAAGGACTGATTAAGATAGAAACTGGATAAGCTAGGGCTTCTGCTGCTATTTTAAATATTCAGAGGGGAGATTGTCAGCTACAAGTTTTGTAGGCTTGAGTTTCAATAGAATTTTTTATATAAGAGGTAGGTACTGATGTAAAAAAAGAGACTGTAGGCAGAATATTTGTTTTTGATGTAGGGATGTAAAGGGTTGTGTTGTTTAGTCAAAGACAGAATGGATTCAGTAAAGTATTTATTGAATGAGTCAGCGATACTGCTGGAAGAAGGGGAAGTGGTAGGTGAGGGGGGTGCCTACTTTATCTGAGTGGAGAATGAAGTTTATTGTGGACCAGAACTGCTTAGCGCTGTGATGGGAGGAGTTTAGGGCAGACTGATATTATTGGGTTTTATCTTCTTTTATTTACTTTTTGACCTTGTTGCGCAACTCTAGGAATGACTGTCTAGAGGAGGGGTTTTGTTAAGTGCCAGTGCTCCCAGGCCTTATCTCTGATTTTCATTGGTGCCCTGGTGCTTTTTTGTAGCCAAGCAGAGTACTGTGTATTAACTCTGGCATTTCTTATGGGAGCATTTGTGTTTAGGATGTTTAGGATGGTGCTTTTGAAGAAGTGGATGGCTTCATCCAGATTGAGGTACTTTAATGGTGTCCAATCACATTTTTGAAAGGATGAGATAAAGGAGAGAGGGTTAAATTTTTCCCAGTTTCAGATTTTCCTATAGATGATGGGTTTAGCACAATGCAAGTGCTGTATCAGAAGGAATGTTGGAGTGTGGTCACTGAGGCTGTCTGCTAGACAGCCAGTTAAGTATGAGTGAGGGTCTTTATTGACTAATATCCAGTCAAGACTTGTATGTTTGTTTGAGTTTTTATTTATCTGGATAGGTGACTGCATTAGTTGGGAGAAACCATGAAGGTGTAGGTGGTGAGCTGGGTGATTGTAACTACAAGATACCCAGTTGATATTAAAATCACCTAGGTTTATGGTTTCCTGGTATAGAGAATGGTTAGCCCAGTTCAGGAGGTTTTCCAGGGGTGGGATTTTTGGCCAGGTGGGAAGTAGCATCTTTTTATTTAGGTTTAGTTTGAGGTTGGCATATAGAATTTATGCATTTCCAATGTGGAGGGCAGATGTGTTTAAGATCTGGATGTTGAGGTGGTGTTTAAACATTAAATCCACACCACCCCCTTTCTTAGATAGTCTATCTACTCAAAAAATGTTATAACCTGTTGGGAGTATTTCCTCAGGGGTCAGAGCATTGGTTTCGTAAACCAGCGGTCATGAGTTCATATCTCATCAGATCCTCCAGGGTTGGGAGGATGGCCTAATGGTTAAGGTGTTTGTCTTGCAAACCCAAGGTACAGGGTTTGAATCTCACAGGGTATAATTGGCTAGGCTTAAAATGACTCGCAAGGGCAGTTAGCCTAGTACTAACCTATGAGCCAAGTTTCGGTCAGGATGAGAATATCAGGGGAGTACAAAGCTATGTTGGCATTTAGGTCATGGGTTTCATTAGTTATACTTCTGATATTTAGACACATGAACAGGAGGTCAGATGGCTTTCTGTTGGATGTTAATTGCAAGAAGGAGCAGCTATTAGACAGATTTTTAGGTGAGGAGTTGGTAATGGTAGCACCAGGGTTAGGGTGGATATCACCACTGAGGGCTAATTTAGATAGGGCAGTAAACATAACTTTTATAAATCTGGTAATTAACCTGTCATATTTTAGGGATATTTTTTGTTTGATTGTAACAGATGACTGGTAGTACAGTGGGTATATTGGGATGGAGATTGTGATGGTATGACAAATGTAATTAGTAGGTGGATGATGGACAGAAGTGAGAGTAAGGGTGCAGTGATAGTGGTGGGGTGCGTCTATTACGTAGTTCTGGTAGGATGTAAGGTGTGCAAGAAGAGTGCAGGTAAGGAGTGTAAGCACATTAGGTAGTAGCATGACTGTGTCAGGTGAGCAGTTAGATTGGAAGTTGGTGGGGTACTGTGGGTGGTAGAGGTAATAAGTTACTAGTATTGTTCTGACTGGTTGCTGGTTATTGGAAGGGGCTAGTACCTAGAATAAATTTAGATTAGCGGACAGGGTGGTGCACAAAGTGAGCCCGTGCGTAGCATGGGTGAACAGAGCAGGGCTCAAACCCCTCCAAGCTGTGGATCACTAGTTAAGTATCTGATGGCTATCAGTGAGCAAAATTCAACTGCTGATGAGCACTTGTATCCCGATGGGAGACTAGTAATTTAAAGATGGCTCCATAAACAGCAGGAATCTAATATCGACTTAGTATTTGGGGTGGGGAGAGCAGAAAAGGTGTGAACCAGGTGCAATGCAAAGAAACCAGCCAAACCAGAGAGCCAAGCAGTGGAAAACTATCAGTGAAGACTTCAGTGGGGGTAAGTAGTAATACAAACTCTACTTGTAAAGTGAAGGAGAGACAAGACTGCAAAGCTTATTAAAGTTGGGAGTGTGTCTTCACATTGACTTGCTTATTAGTAGCCAGTTTGCGCACAGATTAGAGTAGGGAGATACATTAGCAATGAAGGGGAATGTACAGAGATGCAAATAAACATTTGGGGCTCAAGTGATACAATACTAAGGAAAACAGCGATTGGTTTAATTACAATACATAAATAAAAGATGTCAAAGCTCTGCAAAATGTCACCAAAATATGTATTTCTGATTTGTAGGTTCATAGGTAATACTAGGTTAGCTGCTCTTGTGGGCCATTTTATGCCTAGCCAGCTTCCCTTTTAGTGCTCAAAATAACCTATCCCATTTGGTTACAGATTGGCCTTACCCATCCTATGGTTGTTGATTATATATTACCCTAATGAAAAAACTGGGATCATACCATAGGTAATTTGAGGGGACCCATGCATAGGATAAAGCATTTAGGAGCTTTTGATTTAGTACTAAAGACCTCACTTTTAACATTAGTTAATGCAATCTTGACAAATAAGATATTAAGGATGGTTAAAATATGAGTAAGTAAAGCATAACAAAGAACACCATTATTAAAATATTGAGATGATGAACAGAGATTTAAGTTTTGACCAATGTCATCTAGTGAAGTCGGGGAAGCAGATTATCTGCCTTTCTGAGTCTACAATCTATCTATTTACTGCAGGAAGTTCATTACTACACTTTAAATCTCAGCTTTCTAACTGATTATTCTGTAAAATATTCTGTTTTATAGCCTTTGAATTAGCCAGTTGAAGCAACTTGAAAAGTACTTCAACTCCATGGCAGAAAACTCATACTAACTGGAAAACTGAAACTACTATGGAAACACTGCATGAATTGTTATTATATTCCATTTCATGTAGGCTACTTAAAGATGACCTCTGTGTGATCTATAAGGCATTGTCTGATACTTCTTTCTGTTTGAAAGTGTTTGTATCTTGCAGACTGCAGAATGAACTAATACCATATCAGAGAATCTAATACTAAAAGTGAATATCAGAAAAAAAGCACGATAAACATCTTACATAACACCTTTCAAGTATAGCTCTCAACCATTTAGAGCAATAAATCTTGACACAGACACAAGTAACGGGGAGACAAACACACAAAAAAGGCATCAATTTTAATTATTACTGTTTTGAGGCTTGAAAATTGCTAGAATATCAGCTTTTGCATTAGAATGCATTCTCTGAAAGTTATGAAGGCTGAGACTCAAATATCTGTCGTTATTTAATAACTTCAGTCCTCAATAATTTGCCAGAAAACCACAAATTTTATGAGGAACAAACCAAAAATAAGAAGCACTCTGGCTATTGGTTGTTCACCGCTGATACATAAAACAAGAAGGTTTGGGGTTTCGTTCTGATTCTTTAATGCATACAAGCACATCAGGATGGATAGCAGCATCATTAAATATGAACGGACTAGTTAACAGACAGACCTTGCATACATACCTGGTTACATATCAACAGCTAACTACAAAATGGCAGTCAGGCTCGCACGTGCTCAGTATTTATACATGTGTGCAAGCCCTTGGATAGCTTCTTAAAGGTACATACACACACATTGATCTACATCCTCCCTCTTAAAAGGGTTGCCCTTTATGCAAAACAATGTTACACTTAGACATGCATTACTATGTACACTGGAAACAAAATACAATGTTCATGTCCATGTTGCTTCATATCTGCTACAAGGTTTAGAGATTTGACCATATCCCATAACATAACAGTTGGGACCAAATTTAGTATCTGGGACAGTCTGCAGTGCACAACTCATATCAGGAAGGTCTGGATTCATCATAGGAATAGGAATGTCCTCTGAAACTTCCTCTGGAACTGGAACACTGCACAACTCAGTCTGAGGTAAAGAGTCATTCTTACAGGGTAACTGCTGTGGTGTAGGCTCGGACAGCAGTCTCAAATGCTTCCCTAAGACTTTTAAAGCTTCACTTTCCCTTTGTTTCATATATTCACACTGCTTAGTGTACACGGCAATAGCAAGAACATTGATCCATTTTCTTCCATACTACTTTTAAAATCACAAACATCTGGGCAAGGCTACCAATCCCTGGTCACCTACAAACCGCTTTTCAGGAATCAGCTTGGGATTAGTGCTTCTATTTTGCTCCTGCTGCAGGAAGGAGCACGTGCTCTATTTTCTAGCCTCCATAGACACTAGCAATCCCTGAAAAGCTTGTAAGTCTGAAAGCTGCTTATTAGGAGGCAGCTTGGCACTTGCTAGTGCTAATGCTTTGCTTTTGATGAGAGAAGGACCATAAGGACATTCATTCCTGTGACTGGGCAGTGCATATGGGACTTCCCTGACAAGCCTGATTTTGGACCACTGTGCAGCCTAGCTGTCTTACACTGCGCTGCTGTACTTGCTATCCAGGGGATCTTCCAGAAGGATACAATAAGCCTGCAGATCCATGCAACATTTGGGATGAGACTGCTGGTACCAAAGAACCTGTCACCTGTGTCTCTGGAACCAACTTTGGATTAATGCTGCTGTTTTGCTTCTGGAGGAAGAAAGAGCAAAAGGACATTGATTCTTAGTTGCCATGTTATGGCCAAGAGACAAACTACCACCTGCTTATCATTCGTCAAGTATTTCCAGATTACTCGCCATCTAACCTAACTTCAGACAATGCCTAACTACATTACCGATAAATCTTCATGGGGTTTTCTACAGTTGACACTCTCCACCCCATGAATACATTGACCGGTCCTTGCCTCCACTAACAGGCATCGTAGCTCAACACTGTCCTCTCATATCATCTCTGGCTAGTCACTGTCAGGCATCATAGCTCAACACTGTCCTCTCATATCATCTGTGGCTAGTCACTATCAGGCATCATAGCTCAACACTGTCCTCTCAAATCATCTGTGGCTAGTCACTATCAGGCATTATAGCTCAACACTGTCCTCTCACATTATCTGTGGCTAGTCACTATCAGGCATTATAGCTCAACACTGTCCTCTCAAATCATCTCTGGCTAGTCACTATCAGGCATCGTAGCTCAACACTGTCCTCTCATATCATCTGTGGCTAGTCACTATCAGGCATCATAGCTCAACACTGTCCTCACAAATCATCTATGGCTACTCACTATCAGGCATCATAGCTCAACACTGTCCTCTCAAATCATCTGTGGCTACTCACTATCAGGCATCGTAGCTCAAAACTGTCCTCTCATATCATCTGTGGCTAGTCACTATCAGGCATTGTAGATCAACACTGTCCTCTCAAATCATCTGTGGCTACTCACTATCAGGCATCATATCGCAACACTGTCCTCTCAAATCATCTGTGGCTAGTCACTATCAAGCATCATAGCTCAACACTGTCCTCTCAAATCATCTGTGGCTAGTCACTATCAGGCATCGTAGCTCAATACTGTCCTCTCATATCATCTGTGGCTAGTCACTATCAGGCATCATAGCTCAACACTGTCCTCTCAAATCATCTGTGGCTAGTCACTATCAGGCATCATAGCTCAACACTGTCCTCTCAAATCATCCGTGGCTAGTCACTATCAGGCATCATAGCTCAACACTGTCCTCTCAAATCATCTGTGGCTAGTCACTATCAGGCATTGTAGCTCAACACTGTCCTCTCAAATCATCTGTGGCTAGTCACTATCAGGCATCGTAGCTCAATACTGTCCTCTCATATCATCTGTGGCTAGTCACTATCAGGCATCATAGCTCAACACTGTCCTCTCAAATCATCTGTGGCTAGTCACTATCAGGCATCATAGCTCAACACTGTCCTCTCAAATCATCCGTGGCTAGTCACTATCAGGCATCATAGCTCAACACTGTCCTCTCAAATCATCTGTGGCTAGTCACTATCAGGCATTGTAGCTCAATACTGTCCTCTCATATCATCTGTGGCTAGTCACTATCAGGCATCATAGCTCAATGCTGTCCTCTCAAATCATCTGTGGCTACTCACTATCAGGCATCATAGCTCAACAGTGTCCTCTCAAATCATCTGTGGCTAGTCACTATCAGTCATCTTAGCTCAACACTGTCCTCTCATATCATCTGTGGCTAGTCACTATCAGGCATCATAGCTCAACACTGTCCTCTCAAATCATCTGTGGCTAGTCACTATCAGGCATTGTAGCTCAATACTGTCCTCTCATATCATCTGTGCCTAGTCACTATCAGGCATCATAGCTCAACACTGTCCCCTCATATCATCTGTGGCTAGTCACTATTAGGCATCATAGCTCAACACTGTCCTCTCAAATCATCTGTGGCTAGTCACAATCAGGCATCATAGCTCAACACTGTCCTCTCAAATCATCTGTCGCTAATCACTGTCAGGCATCATAGCTCAAGACTGTCCTCTCATATCATCTGTGGCTAGTCACTATCAGGAATCATAGCTCAACACTGTCCTTTCAAACCATCTGTGGCTAGTCACTATCAGGCATCATAGCTCAACACTGTTCTCTCCAATCATCTGTGGCTAGTCACTATTAGGCATCATAGCTCAACACTGTCCTCTCAAATCATCTGTGGCTAGTCACTATCAGGCATCATAGCTTAACACTGTCCTTTCAAACCATCTGTGGCTAGTCACTATCAGGCATCATAGCTCAACACTGTTCTCTCAAATCATCTGTGGCTAGTCACTATTAGGCATCATAGCTCAACACTGTTCTCTCAAATCATCTGTGGCTAGTCACTATTAGGCATCATAGCTCAACGCTGTCCTCTGAAATCATCTGTGGCTAGTCACTATCAGGCATCATAGCTCAACGCTGTCCTCTGAAATCATCTGTGGCTAGTCACTATCAGGCATCATAGCTCAACACTATCCTCTGAAATCATCTGTGGCTAGTCACTATCAGGCATCTTAGCTCAACACTGTCCTCTCATATCATCTGTGGCTAGTCACTATCAGGCATCATAGCTCAACACTGTCCTCTCAAATCATCTGTGACTAGTCAGAGCTTATCTAAAAGAATCTAGTGTTGGTTTGTGATTGACTGTGCAACTCATCAGCAGCAGTGCCATTTTTCCAATTTTCTACATGGGGTCAGGGTGTCATGTCAACTGTCACCATCTCTGCCTCTGTAATCAGTACCACTATGCTACCTTCTTTGACAGCCATGGCTGACTGTCACATTTCTTCTTTCATACAATCCATACATCTCATCTTCTTCACCAGATTGTCTTCTGCTCTTCAGCACATGTGCCTGAAACCACTATAATTTGTTCTTTTTGATCTTCTCTCTAACTGGTGGCACTTTGGCCTCTGCTCTAAGGTCTACATTTCTTCAGCTGTCCCACAGTGTGCATCCTGCTATCCATCTAAGTACTTCACCTCCATCACCTCTCACTTCCTTAACTGCCTTTACTGCCCAGGTTTTTGTATCATATAGTAGGACTGGATGCACAAATGTTTTGTACACCTTAGTCTTCAGCTTTGGTATCTGCTTGGTAAAAAAAAAAAAAAAAAGATTTATTTTGATTTATAATTTATTTTTTACCTCCAGTTTTTACCGCTTGTTTTTAGAAATGGATAGATTGTAGGCAGGTAAATTCTAGCCATCCTGAGGGGGCTAGTCAGCTATAAATTCACACAAACTGTAGACAGCACAGACCATATCTGAAATGATACTGTGTTGGTTTCTGATTAATTGTGCAACTGCTTGGTAAAAGAAGATTTTTTTTGATTTATATATTTTCCTCTGATTTGCACTCTTTATAGGAAAAAACAAAGGATTATTCCAGATAAAATCACTTTAGCTAGCAGATCTCGGAGACGTTTTGTTGTCCTTTCTGTAGGAGGAATAATGACTCCTTGTTGAAGTTTCAAGTAGTTTATTCAGTTAAGCAGATAGATGGACAAGTGTTCATGGTCCAATAAATTGCATTGAATGAGTCAGACAGTGGTGGGAGGCTCTAGGGGAGCTGATTTGATGAAAATCTAGGCGATGGAAAAACAAGGAGCCAATCCCAATGCTTAGAGGTTAGGCCTTTATTTGAATATTCATGAAAGACCTGTGAGGGTTTACCAGCTCAGCAGCTTGTGGAATCCCACTCTTCGTTAAAGGTTTTCTTTTTCTTTTTATTAACGAACAAAACATGACAACACATTATGAGCTATAACTACTTCTTGAGCTACTGACTTTTATACCTTTTAACAGAAGTAACCTGGGGGAAACCATGGTAATGTTAAATTGTATGCAAGGAAAGTAAATCTTAAAATATTTTTCAATGACAAAGATAAGTATGGAATCAACACTGATAGAAATGGCAATGATATAAAATGGAAAAGTCCAGTGACGTTTGCATCCCTGTGCCCCCCACCCTGAGTGCATATGAGATCAAATATGAGGCTGATATCCACAGGACCCTCAGCAAACCACCTAATAAGATGTTATACAACATCAGCAAACAGAAACTATCTGCTCTAAACAAATGTGAGCAGAGATAAGACTCACAGAATCATGAAGGCAGATAAGGGGGGAGACATTCTAGTCACAGATACAGCTGCATATAACTGCTAGACTGAGGCCATGCTTGGCAATAACAGGTTTTACAGTAAATGTGATTTCAACACTGAGAATGTTGGTTATAATAATCCGAGATAGCTCTTACAACGCTGCATGAAGGTAATTTACTAGACGCAACCTAGAATCTGAAGAGAGGAAGAATATGAACAGAAAAGCCCTCACTAACTGCAAGACCCAGAAGAGGCCTGACAGTGAAGATGCCAGACTGAAGCACCATAGTGCCATGCTCTGAGACTAGGGTCATTAACCCTCTCCCTGTAGATACCCCTGGCCACTTGTCCTGCATTTACTATCATTTCTGTAATTTGTAGTACAGTGAAAATGATTACCCCAGGGCCCCTCTCCACACAGCTGTATTCTTTGCACTATAAGTCCATTCTGCCTATGTTCAAAGAAGATCTAAGGTTCTTATTTTTATTAAAGGTTTTGTATACTCTGCAGTTCACCACTTGGTGAATTTGTATTGCATTAGCATACAAAGCCTACACAAAAGATTCTGAGATCCCAAACTTTACTTACTTTTTTCATCCTATTTGTATTCATCCATGAGCTTCGTAAAAACTGAGCACTGTGACTTTTTCCACTGTATGCTATTTCTCTGGATGCATTTGTTGTTCAAAAAATGGGAGTCACCTAGTGTAGCTTTAGGTGACTACCTGCACTGCATATGAAAATGTCTGTCTTCATCTGGATAAATAATAGAGACTGGTCACATTAATCATATATATATGAGCCCCTTACAAACAGGCACTGTAAACAGTTTTTACAAACAAGGGAAAATCAGTCTTTCATAATCTGTTTCAGGAGATATGAGCCCCATAAAAGAGGGCACACCGTCTCATATTACATGTGATGAGTATTGGTTAGGACAAGGCAGACTGGTAAAAGTTTTGTAATAAAGCTTTCATAATTTTCTTAAAAGAATATGAACCCCACAAAGGCAGACACAGCCTCTCCTATTACATGTGATACTAAACAGACTAGTAAAGGCTGTTGATAGCCTCATAAAAGTAGGCATTTTAATGATCAAAATGTAAACCATTCTATGAGATGAGCCTGATGAAGCTCAGGTGAAAGTGTATACTTATAGTTCTATTGTGGTAGCGATTTTGTGTTGTCATGTTTTGTTTGTTAAAAATAATAGCCTTTTAACTAAGAATGAGGTTCTACAGGCAGCTGAGCTGGTAAACCCTCACAAGTCTTTCAAGAATATTCATATACGAGACTAACCTCTAAACTTTGGATTGGCTCCTTTTTTTCCATCTCCCAGATTTTCCTCCAGTCAGCTCTCCTATACCCAGCCACCATTCTCTGAAACTGCCTTTAAATAACTGACCTGTTGAATGGACTGTATTAGAACAAGAACACCCCTCTATCTACCTACTTAACTAAATAACATACCTGAAACTTCAACAGAGCACCTCGCTGGCCTTGTTCAAGAGGAATCTTGACCAATGGATGGGGGATCGCAGATATACCCCAGGGATTACTTCAGTGTCACTGCTTGACAGAGGCACAGCAAAATAATAGGCATAGTTTTATTCAAACTAAAAGGGTGGTGAAAGCCAAATAACTATGGGCTAGGCTTATAAATGCCCTTGGGCAGATAGCCTAGTATGAACCTATGAACCTATGAACAAGGCATCTTTATTCCTCCCACAGGGAGGTTATTAGCAAGATAATATCTTATATCTGCTAGTTAAAGTGATTTTATCTGGAGTAATCCTTTGTACTCTATTTCATGTCAATCCTGTCCCCCTCTGGGTCACAGGTGGGATACCAGACCTGACTACAGTTTTCTAGATTATATCTCTTTTCTGTTTGTAGGAAGAAAGGGATACCTTACAGATAGGAAGCCTTATTTTGATTAATATGTTGTTTTACCTCTAATTTTCACTATTGTTAGAAAAGGATGAATTGTAAATAAACTGTAGCCACGACAAGGGGTCTAGTCAGCAATAAATTCACAGAGACTGGAGACAGAATAGTCCTTAGTTAACGTGAAACAATCCTTTGCTGGTTTGAGATTTATTGTAGCAACAAAGCTTCCTCTCGTATGGCAAGTGAAACGGCCCAACCAACAACAAAAGTCAAATCCAGAAAGGCCAGTACGCAAGTGAGAGGCAAATACAGATTTTAATTAGGCCCAAAAGAATGCATTGAAAAAGGCTCATGCCCAAAACCAGTCTGTGGATATTCTTTTGAGCTTAATTTACCTCTCACTTCAGTGCTGGACTTTCTGGATTTGACTTGAGATTTATTGTGTAACTACTTAGTAAGAGGAGATTTATTTTGATTTAGATTTTATTTTTTATGTCTGATTTTTAGTGTTATAATGAGGTGCAACTGAGAGTGATAGTGGGTTATACTGCAAAGGAAATCAAGTATCTCAGTGTGATTGGCATGTCTGGTGCTGTAGATTCAAGTGACAGCTTTATAAATTACATCTCCTTGTATACGTTTAGCTTGGTGTACTTAATTTAATATTTAGCTGCGTATTGTTTGTATGATTTCATCATAGAAGCGGACTTAAAATTTCTTTGAATTCTGTTAAAATTATTTTCATTATTTTTTTCTTTTAGAATTCTTTGTTCATGTATTCTTTAAATGAGTATGCTATTAATCATTTAGAAAAGCACAAGTATCTTGTACAGAGAACTAAATGCTATATATTTTTGAAGGCAAAACTTGATAATATTGATGACCTGTGTTCCTCATGTAAAACGTTGGAACAGCTTGGAAAAGTACTGATACATTTATCAATGACTGGGCTGATGAGCTAAATAATATTAAGACAAAGTATAACAAAGTATAAACAGAACACATTTACAAAAGTAAGAGTCCATTCTGTGAAGATTACTCAGTCCCTATTAAACATGATACTATGATGACAACTTTGGAATTGTGGATACAAGTATTCAGCAATCTAAGGAATCAATGCATGTCGAAAAATAAAAAAGAAAGAAAGGAAGATGTTCACAACAAATATAAAGGAGGAGAAACAAATGTATTAATGTCCGTAATGCAAAGAGAATGTATACTAAAAAGGATATTGCCTTGTTATGTAATACATAAGTTATATGGGATGATAACATTGTTCAATCAGAAAATATTCATTCTATAGAGAATGGCATCACTGTTCCAGCAGAGAAGGCAGAAAAAATAAGACAAGGGGGAGCTGAAAAGAAAAACATCAAAACTGAAGTTGGACAGATTGCAGAACATTACTGTAAGGAAAAGGAGAAAAACAGACATTTGCAACATGCTGAAGATGTGGGTGTACAAAGACAGCTGGATGAAACCGTAAGCTTGAAAATGTAATAAGCAATGAAAACACTGGGATTAATAAGATTCATGGTGATGAAGATCAGGCCTTTGTAACAACTGATAGAGCAGATATTACTGAATTAGAAGTGAAAGATTCTTCAGATCTCTTCCAAAATTAAAAACTAGTAATAGGAGATTCATTTATCACAGGAAATGATACTTATATTTGCAGGGAAGATAAAGAACATCGAATGGTGTTATGCTTACCAGGAGCAAAAATGCAAGCTGGGAGAAAGCCTTATAATGCTTTAATGTAAGGAAGCACGGAGCTGTTGTTATTCATGTTGGTACAAATAATCTCATCATTAAGGACTGTCTTTATCAGAGAACTTACAGATCACTTAGTATAGCTTATACAGGTGTTAGCACTTTTTTTTAAATCACATACAGTATAGAAAGGAGAGTCAGGTCAGCATGAATGAAAATATTTTTGGGGTGAATCCATCCCTCCATCCTCAACCTCTTTTTCCCATTTTTGCACATGGGGGGGGTCAGGGTGTCACTTCAAGAGTGACAATCATCTTGAGCCAAAGTTTACACTGCCAGGTGGCTAGCCCTGCCATGATAGTTTATTTGTACCACTCACTCATCACAAACTCTCACCTACGGCCAATTTTTAGAGTATCCAATCCACCTAATATATGAAAAAAATGACCAGTTTTAAAAACTGAAAATTTATAGAGCAGCCAAGCCAAATTTGTGGCACACATATATTTAGATTGGATAATATGTACTTGTCAAGCTAGGGGAAGAGAATTTTTGCAGCAGATATATTAAAATATTTGACTAACTCAAGATAGGATTTTTGCCTGGTCAGAAATTTAACAGTTCATAGGTTCATAGGTAAGTGCTAAGCTAACTGCCTTGGTGGACTTTTTTAAGCCTAGTAAATTTCCTTTGGTAAGAATCAAACCCTGTCTGTGAGGTAAGTACATTAACAATTATGCCAACCCCTAACCCCAAAGTTCACAGATAGCAACATTGATGCATCTCTGACGGTTGCTAATGCTAGGAGCATTAGCAATAATGTTTTTTTATTATTATTGGAAAATGTCTTAAATCCTTACAAGACTGATGCTGTTATTAAGGACAGTTTCTGGAAACAAGTTCTGTCAGGGTATAAATATTTTTACTGTAGTATGCATTCTAACAAAAATCAGGTGGAGGTGTTTTGATAGGGATTAAAGATTGTTATGATACCATTGTATCTGTTGTTCACTAGGTCATTTAATGACTGGGAATTTCCTCAACATTGGAGACGTGCACTTGTTGAACCTATCCTTAAGGGGAAGGAGATAAAATAAATTTCAGTCTAGCTTCATTATTGCCTACGCTAAGTGTACACCATTCTGACTGAACAGACAACACAAACATGACTCGCACTTTATTGCTCCTAGCATTAGTTTTATTACTGATTTTCTTGCAACCTTAAATATCAAGGGGCTTCATAACGGTTGCCACAATGTGTAGATTATCTATACTTAGTGTGATCTTTCTGAGTGACTAGTAAGCACAAAAAATGCAGTAGGGATATTCTTAAATAAAGATTGTGTACACTTAGGGTAGGCATTCTTAAATCCAGCCATATATGCAAAATGATAACAGCAATATTATAAATTATGCAACTGTGACAATAAAGACAACCTTGGACCATACAACAATTGTTGGAATGGATAGATATGCAAAGTCAAGTCCTGATAACCTAGAGGAATTCCTAAATTTCTTGTTTGAAACACAGGAGAGAAAAATAAAAGCGACCAGGGATATACATTTACCAGAAACAGACTAGAATAATATTGATTCAACAACATTACATCTAGAATGTATGTCCAGGAACAATTGCTTTAGACTGTAAAAAGTGTACCAGGGAACAGAAAATACTAGATGTTTTGTGTTCTTTGAGAAATACAGACTGTGTGATGTGATCATTCTATGCATGTTGCTTATCTTGAGTTGGCCAAGGGTCTTTAGACTATCCCCCTGCTTGTAGTATTTAAAAGTTATTTAAATTAAGTTATTTAAAAGTGAGACACACATAACATGAACCCTTGGTTAGTCCAGTGGATTGCAAAGTGGCTATTTAACAGATCCCAAGTAGTAAAAGGAATAAAATAAATAAAGTAGGAAAATTATCCAGAAGAATGCTCTGCACTACAAAACTTATTACTACCCTATTGTCAAGCAAGGTACTTCCATTCTAGTAACAAATTCTTATTACCTAGAAATAAGCCAACTAATGTTGCAGGAGACTCGCTCTACCCCCAATACATTGTTAAACTCTGGAATAGTATCCCCACACATATAAAACTCTCTGATAAACTCAATAATTTTAAAACACTGCTCAACCAACATTTTAACCAAACCTGGTCCTGCACATGCTCATCACAGGGTTAAAACTTTGTGTTCATTATATAATATTCTCCAAATGCTCTCCTTAAACATAATATTCTCAACCTCTTACTGAAATGACAAAATCATTTTTATACATAACTGATGCCTGTACAATCCCCTCAGTTGTGTGTGTGTTCTTTATCTTCAGTAAATTCCACCTCTGTAAAATCTTTGCATGTCTAAATGTGACTACTGTTTGTGTATAAATGCAAACAGAAATGTAACTACTCTGTGTTTAACCAGAACTTAGTGGGCGACTGTCCGATCTAACTAAACTGCAAGTATTTCTGCTTCTTGAACTGTTTTAAACTGTTTAAAGTTGTTTTTGCACCTGCACTTTTAAAGTTTGTCCTGTTTGTTGCATATACCTGTTGAGGCTACACACTCAAGTGCGCTAGCCTGTGTTATATATTTATTGCATTTTCTTGCTGTTTGTTGCAAAAAAGAAAAAAAACAAAAACAATATCCTTGTTTCCCGTCTTTCTTGACCTAGAGTAGTCCAAATACAGGCTTTGCTGTATTCTGGACTTTTGGAAAATTCCTGTGTTGCCCATTTCCTTTCTTGGATAAAGGGAGGCTTCTTTGTTCACCAGTGGCAGTGGGGAGATTAGAGCAGCCTATCTATCCCTGGAGGAGTGTTCCCAG
Organism: Protopterus annectens; assembly: GCF_019279795.1. Classification (NCBI taxonomy): domain Eukaryota; kingdom Metazoa; phylum Chordata; order Ceratodontiformes; family Protopteridae; genus Protopterus; species Protopterus annectens. The sequence goes on along the minus strand of NC_056733.1, from coordinate 1,008,214,953 downwards.
CACAAGAATCTGGTAGTCTATTGGCTGTTTTGGGCCAATTTCTAGCTCTTTCAAGTCCCCCTGTATAAAACCCGCTTTGGCGCGGCTTTGCACGATTTTGCGCATAGTGCAGCATTGGGCAGCTCTGCTTAATTGGGTTTAAACCATTCTCGGCTCCAAAAAGTCTGCTCTTCACTTTTTCCCTTAGAACTGATCTAGTTCTCATAATAAACACCCTATTCCTACTCTAAAGCCTGGCACTTGCTCACTAAAGCAATTATATAAGTCAGCACTAAAAAATTAAAAGCACTAGACCCTCACAAACTCCCCTTGAGTACCTTGTTCCCCATTGGCCCTTTTTTCAGTTATAAAGGAATTCCCAATACTATTCTAGCATGTCCAAAGGTCAGTTGTTAATCTCCTCTCCAGTCCAGCTGGGGAATCTGGGAATCTTGAGGCAATGTTACAACTGCCTCATGTACACAGACAACCCTCTCCTCCTCCCAACAAATTCCAAATCATGTGAGAGATGCAACCATATAGCCAAACTGGAGGCTAAGCTCTCTCAACTCAGTGCTGGTGTAATCAGTCAGGAGGAGAAGGAAACCACACTCACTACAATTCCAGTCTCACATAGACCTACCACGACAGCAAACCAAACACATAAACACACAAAAACATACTTGGTGGCTCTAAATAAAAATCTGCCTAAGCAGCAGAGACCTCCAAAGCAGACACCCAAGCAACCGCTACCCCAAAACAAAACACGTGCAACACATAGCTCACAAAGCCAGTGTGCTGAACAGTCACAGCCCTTAAGGCTAAACAACACACCTGATACACTTGTAATAGATGACTCTATCATCAGGCACACTGACATCCCGCTCACCAGGCTGAACAAGGAGAAGGTCACGGTGAGCTGCCTGTCGGGCGCTAGGATCCGCCACATAACACAAGCACTCAGGTCACTCCAAGGCAAGTACACATATGACTCAGGCATTGTCCATGCTGTGTGAATGACCTGAGACATACCTCCCTGGACAACATGAAAAGAGACATAGCGGAGCTCTCTGAGCATGTAGCCCAGGCCAGTATGACCCTGACCTTGAGTAGCATCTTACCCTCACCAAGAATGATGCCACAATATGAAGACAAGATGATCAATTCAACAATTGGCTTAAGTATTGGTGTCATTCAAAGGGGATCCAATGCCTGTCAGCCTGGGATGACATGCTCGACAAGCCACAATGCTTCGCTAGGGACGGCTTACACCTGTCACCCCTGGGCTTTCGGATATTGGGAAAGGCTCTTGCCACCCCCATAGTGCCTTTTTTAGGCAAGGCTCAAAAGACAAACCCACCTCCATAGGTATCACAAGGGATAAGAAACTAAGAGTAATGCTACTCAACGCCAGAAGTCTAAACCTCAAGCTGTGCGCACTCGAAACTCTCCTTAGCATGGAGAACATCAACATTTGTGCAGTAACAGAAACCTGGTTCAAGGCTCCTGAGAGCACCCCAGCACTACCAGGTTATACCTCATACCATGCTTTTCAGCCCCAAAACTTGGACCGACCCACAAAAGGAGGGGGAGTATCAATATTCGTCAAAGATACCCACACCTCCAGGTTGGTGGCACAGCACAAAGCATCAGAGACTATCCATGTGCAACTAAGAGTGGGTAAAACTGCCTTCCAGTTATAGCCTGCTACAGACCACCCTCCCAAACCCAGGAACCCCACTCGGCCTTCCTGAGAACACTGGAAAATATGAAGGTCTCTCCAAACACTATTATATTGGGCAACTTCAACTACCCAAACATAGACTGGGAGCAGTAGCTCCAACACCCTAGCCCAAAGGTTCCTAGAATTTATAAACTCAAATGCTATGGAACAACTTGTTACCACTCCCACAAGAGGGGAAAACATACTGGACCTGATCATCACCAACATGGGGGCTCTATGCTCCAGACCAGAAGTGTATCCCTCACTGGTAAGATCAAACCATAAACTAATCTCACTGGATATTCACATCCCGACCCCACCCCATGCCCAGAAAACCACAGTGAAAAACATCTCTAAAGCAAATTTCACACTCCTCAAAACTGAGGTGTAATTCTTCAAAGCCCCCAGGCCTGTGGAAAATACAGCCCAGACCACAGAATCCTTTATAAACGCATTCTATGAACACCTTCAGGAATGCATGGATCATGCAATCCCAAATAAAACCAAGACCCAATCCTCCAAAGGCAGGCGTCCTGTCTGGTGGATCACAGCCATAAACAAACTATACAATAGAAGGAGGAAGCTACTACATGATAGATCAAAATCCCAAAAAGGCAAGGCATCTCTGATCAATATTAGCAAAAAGTATGGGTACTCATAAAATCGTCTAAGGCCAGCTTCGAGAGAAAAATTGCACAGGACACTAAGGATAATCACAAGGCTTTCTTTAGTTATGTTAGGAACCTGGGTAGGAATTCCCAGATATGCTCAGAATTAGTCCAGAATGACAAAAAATACACTGAACCCACAGACATTGCCAGCATCCTAGCTGACAGGTTCAGCGCAAACTCCACCCTCCTCCACCAAAAGAGCAAATATCTATCCCAGCAGAGTGCTGCCCCCTGACATCTCAGATGCTCAGGTAAGAGCCACCCTCTCCAAAGCAAAAAACACAGCTTCAATGGGACCAGACAGTGTCCTGGGCTGCGTCCTACATGAACTCCAAGAAGAGCTAAACCCAAACATAAAACTACTGTTCAATCTCAGCCTTACTACAGGATATGTACACAAAGAGTGTTGTACAGCAACAGTGGTCCCTATCCACAAAGGTGGTGTCTCAACGGATCCTGGAAACTATCACCCCATAAGCCTGACTAGCTTGGTCTGCAAAGCTATGGAAAGGATCATCATGGACCTCATAAATAAAGATATTGGGAACCTACAGACACTGGATCCTTCCCAGTTCGGCTTTGTTAAGGGCAGATCCTGCCTCTTAAACCTGGTCGATTTCTTTGAAACAGTCACCAAGGCCATTGACGAGGGAAAGGTGGTCCACACAGCCTACCTGGACCTCGCAAAAGCCTTTGATACAATACCCCACTCGGGCATTATAGATAAGCTCACCAGCTTAAATATAAACCCCTATATCACTAGATGGGTTGCAAACTGGCTCAAGGACAGAACCCACATGGTTAGAATTGCTGGAGCCATGTCAGACTCCAAACCAGTTACAAGTGGCATCCCACAAGGCTCAGTCCTGGGACCTCTCTTGTTTGGTATATATTTCTCTGAGGTACAGGCCAACACGGAAGGACTGTGGCTGACCAAGTTCGCAGATGACTGCAAACTAGGTGCCATAATCGACTCTCCTGCCAACACAAGCATCCCACAAAAGGGCCTCATAGAAACAGACAACTGGTGCCAGAGCCATGGCCTCAAGCTAAATGCCAAAAAGTGTATAGTCATCCCCTTTGGCAAAAACAAAGTGCCCACAAATTACCACATAGGTGGTAATCCATTAAGTACAGAAGAAGTAATTAGGGACCTGGGGACCCAAGTTGATAGCAATCTATCAGTTGAAAACCACGTGGCCAAAGTGGTTAGAAAAACATTTTATATAGCCCACCTAATCATGAAGGGATTCACATCTAGATCAGGGGAGGTCATTGTGCCTCTTTACTCATCCCTCATCAGGCCCATAATTGAGTACAATGCCCCTTTTGGGATGTACCTTACCAGACACCTGCAGCAACTGGAAAGACCCCAAAAGTACCTCACCAAGAGGATCAAAGGTCTCAAACAGATGCCATATGCTGCCCGGTTAAAGAAACTCCAGCTCTACTCAGTGGCATACCGCCTGCTCAGAGGCGATCTGTGCCTGATGTATAAAGCCATGCCCAACCCGGAATTAATGGACATGCTGCACCTCAGAAAATCCAAATCCCATCGAGCTACGCACTTGAGAGAATTGAACCTCAGCACTGAAATAAATAGGACATGCTGGAGGGACAGATTCATAACCCAGAGGCTCCCTTCACTCTGGAATAAAATCCCCGTCCAGGTTAGGCAGAGTCCCTCACTGACTCTTCAAGAGGAATCTTGATGAGTGGATGGGATATTGTAGGTTTACCCCGGATATCACTTCTGTGTCACTGTTAGACAGAGGCACAGTATACTAACCTCAAAAAAGGGCATAGCAAAATTCATGTAAAATGGGTGGTGAAAGCCAAACACACTCTGGCTAGGCTTATAAATGCCCTAGGATAGATAGCCTAGTATGAACCTATGAACCTATAATGCAATGTAAACAAATGGAGCATCTGTCCCTATGCCTCCACTGAAAATGGGTATTATCAGACGTAGACTTTCCTGGTAAACAAAGACAAATAAATAAAATAAGTAAATAAAAGTAGCTGTATCCTTTCTGAACATAAAATTGTAACTAGTGGGGGTGTGACAATGATCAGTGCTAGGCCCTCTCCTCTCTGACTTTTATTTTGCAGACATCCAAAACAATATTCTTGAAGTGTGATTGACCGGATTTGCTGATGACTGCAAGATGGGCACTGTTGTCCAGTTATGCACTGATACTAAAATGCCTCAAAACAGGCTGAATTACTCATGTATCTGCTGCAGTAAAATGTACACAGACAACCCTCTCCTCCTCCCAACAAATTCCAAATCATGTGAGAGATGCAACCATATAGCCAAACTGGAGGCTAAGCTCTCTCAACTCAGTACTGGCGTAATCAGTCAGGAGGAGAAGGAAACCACACTCACTACAATTCCAGTCTCACATAGACCTACCACGACAGCAAACCAAACACATAAACACACAAAAACATACTTGGTGGCTCTAAATAAAAATCTGCCTAAGCAGCAGAGACCTCCATAGCAGACACCCAAGCAACCGCTACCCCAAAACAAAACACGTGCAACACATAGCTCACAAAGCCAGTGTGCTGAACAGTTACAGCCCTTAAGGCTAAACAACACACCAGATACACTTGTAATAGATGACTCTATCGTCAGGCACACTGACATCCCGCTCACCAGGCTGAACAAGGAGAAGGTCACGGTGAGCTGCCTGTCGGGCGCTAGGATCCGCCACATAACACAAGCACTCAGGTCTCTCCAAGGCAAGTACAAATATGACTCAGTCATTGTCCATGCTGGTGTGAATGACCTGAGACATACCTCCCTGGACTACATGAAAAGAGACATAGCGGAGCTCTCTGAGCATGTAGCCCAGGCCAGTATGACCCTGACCTTGAGTAGCATCTTACCCTCACCAAGAATGATGCCACAATATGAAGACAAGATGATCAATTCAACAATTGGCTTAAGTATTGGTGTCATTCAAAGGGGATCCAATGCCTGTCAGCCTGGGATGACATGCTCGACAAGCCACAATGCTTCACTAGGGACGGCTTACACCTGTCACCCCTGGGCTTTCGGATATTGGGAAAGGCTCTTGCCACCCCCATAGTGCCTTTTTTAGGCAAGGCTCATAAGACAAACCCACCTCCATAGGTATCACAAGGGATAAGAAACTAAGAGTAATGCTACTCAATGCCAGAAGTCTAAACATCAAGCTGTGCTTTCTGAAACTCTCCTTAGCATGGAGAACATCAACATTTGTGCAGTAACAGAAACCTGGTTCAAGGCTCCTGAGAGCACCCCAGCACTACCAGGTTATACCTCATACCATGCTTTTCAGCCCCAAAACTTGGACCGACCCACAAAAGGAGGGGGAGTATCAATATTTGTCAAAGATACCCACACCTCCAGGTTGGTGGCACAGCACAAAGCATCAGAGACTATCCATGTGCAACTAAGAGTGGGTAAAACTGCCTTCCAGTTATAGCCTGCTACAGGCCACCCTCCCAAACCCAGGAACCCCACTCGGCCTTCCTGAGAACACTGGAAAATATGAAGGTCTCTCCAAACACTATTATATTGGGCAACTTCAACTAACAGACAAATGCTTCCCCTGCACGTCAGGAACTGCACGGCTCCAACTGAATACCTCCAACAACAAAAAATGAGCCAGCATCAAGCAGATGAATAGTGTCCAAAGGAGCAGTTTAATAAACACTACCCCAACAGCAAAAAGGCATCCCAAAACATACCGGTTTCGGCAATGGTTAGAAACCCAGCCTTCTTCAGTGTACAAAAAGGAGCCCAAAACAAAAGTGCTGTATTTAAACACATAGGACCATGCTGATTGGTTACAAGATAACAATCATATGCTGATCATCAAACAGCATAAAATAGCAAAATTATTTGTATAATCAAAAATGCATTCAATCACAGGGCTAGAGTGCATACATATAGTAATTAATTATTAGAGTGAATATTGACAAATGAAAAAAATAAAAAATTAAAAAATGAAAATGTAAATGGTCTGATGAACTGAATGTAAAACAACATTTATACATGAGCTGAATAGGTACATAGACAAAATTCATGTTACATCAGAATGCATGCTTCAAATATTGGAATTAATAAATCCAATATAAATCTATATAAGGTCTAAATATAGTAGTACCATATGTTGCTCAAAGCCTGTATAATATGTTGAATTTATAAACAATCATTTAATCCAGGATTAAATAATGCTCTAGTTTCGTAATCCATTTCTTTTCTTTGAGGTTCAGTTTATTGTGCCAACCACTCTTGTTGGTCCTGTCACCAATGATTTTGTCAATAACAGTGAAATGAAACTTGGCAGTATTATGTATTAGTGTATGTTTGTATAGTGCATTAGTGATTTTATGGCATCTAATGTCACTAAGGTGCTCCGAAATACGTAATTTGACTGGTCTTGATGTCTGTCCAACGTAAAATGAATGGCAAGTACAACATGCCAGATAGACAGCCCAGTCTGTGTTGCAGTTTGCAAAAAATCTAATATCAAAGACTGTATTAGTATTCCTACTAGTGAATTCCTTAGTTTTTAACATGTGTTTACAGTTGACACAATGGCCACATGGAAAGGAACCAATAAGTCTATCTCCCAAAATTGTAGTTTGATATACTTGTGGTAACGTTGACTCAAAATGGTGTTTGTAGTGATTAAAATGACAAGCCAAATTCTTTCCCTTACGGAAAGAAAAAACTTATCAGGAACAATATTTTTGATTCTGACATCAGCCTCAAAATGTTCCAGTTGTCCCTAACAATCTTAATAAAATTATTGGTATTCCTACCAAATGTTGTAGTAAGTCTGAGTTTATTTGTCTTATTATTTTTCTTTTTATATGTTAGTAAATTGGGTCTGTGTAGACCCATAGCATGATTCTGAGCCATGGTCACGTATCCTGAACAATAGCCACGCTCAATGAATCTATTATGCAAATCCTGAGCATGATTGACATAAGTAGTGTTATCAGAACAATTCCGCCTAATCCTAATAAATTGTGATTTAGGGATGTTCTTTGCAATGTGTTTTGGATGAAAGCTGGATGCGTGGAGAATTGTATTATATTGGGGGAATTTTCTATAGGTTTCAGTTGTTAAGGTATTGTCATTATTCCTAGTCACCAAAACATCCAAAAATGTAATGGATTCCCGATTGTAAGTGATAGTGAATTGTATACCCCATATGTTATCATTAAGGTATTCCATAAATTCCTGAAGGTATGGAATATCCGATCTCCACACCATCCAGCAATCATCCAAATATCTGCCAGATGTCAATTTCCGGCAAAAACAAATTATGTGTATCATCATATATCATAATATGTTCAATGTAGGCCATGAACAGATCTGCATAAATGGGGGCAAAAGATGCCCCCATAGCAGTACCTCTGATCTGTAGATAACAATCCTGGTTGTAGAAAAAAACATTCTTAGTCAAAACATGCTCAGTAAGATTCAACAAAAGGGTATTGAAACCAGGTTGATATAATTTAGATTCATTGAGCCAAAATTCAATAGCATCAAGTCCACCCCAATGTGGAATGTTAGTGTAAAGTGAACTTACGTCCAAGGTACATAGTAACCAATCCGTTTCCAACTGCATGTCATTTATAATACTCAAAAATTGAGTAGTGTCTTGTATACGTGATCTTACATATAGTAACAATGGCTTTAAATGCATAGTTAGGAATTCGGAAAGAGGTTCAGTTATCGACCCCATGCCTGATACAATCGGCCTACCAGGTGGATGTAGAAGATCCTTATGTATTTTAGGCAGAAAATAAATATATTGTCTTGTGGGATCATTAATAGTTAAATGATGACATGTTTTTTTGTCAATAATGCCATTTTCGACAGCAGAATTCAAAAAGTCATCAATATCCTTTTTGAAAACCAAGGTAGGGTCCAGTGGCATTTTAGTATAGTATTTAACATCATTAAGTTGTCTGTGTGCTTCAATATCATAAGCACACCAATCTAACACTACCACTGCCCTCCTTTGTCTGCATTGATAATGACTAAATCTTTATTATTTGCAAGTTCCTCAAGACAAACTTTTCAGCATCAGTAATATTGTTAGGCATAGGTGTTTCACAGTTATACTTGAAATGTAACTCATTAAGTACACTTTTCAGAAAAAGATTGACAGCCGGATGCATAGGAGGAGTAAAATTTGAAGCATGATATTTGAAACCTACATGTTGTAAATCTGCAATGTCTCCTTGTTCCTGGAAAAACAATTTTAAATTAATAAGCCTACAAAATGAAAATAAGTCATTAGTAAATGAGTCTTCTGGAACAAAAAAACCGGGAATGAAGGATAAACCTTTATTTAACAAAGATGTTTGTTCCTCTGATAGTGTAGTACTTGAAATGTTACATACATTATTTATTTTTTGGTCAAAATCTCCAACAAATTTTGTAGACTGGTAACTCTTTCCGTGCTTCCTACCCCCCCTCCTCCTCCTGCCCCTGTGTTCCCTAAAGGGGATACATAGTTTTTTCGTTTTGGGGTAGGGGAGTCCATGGTGGACTGTGTGTCAGTATCTGTGCCAGATGAGGTTTCCAAATCAGTGGACTCAGTATTATTATTATGTCCTTTTAGTATGGAACGTGGACGTTTCCTTTTGAATTTAGAAACTTGTTTCCTAACATTCTGTCCTTCCTGAAAACGGACATGTCTGACATTCTTGAAAGGTTGTCCCTTATCATAATCAGAAATGTCACGAGAAAATTTTTTGAGTTTTCTTTCTTTTAGGATAGTATCAAAAGTCAACAGTTCAGTACTCAATTTTGATAATAAAACCGGAAAAAAGTTTCATTTTGGTATTGGTTACATTCCTCAATCAAATTCAAAACTATAGTAGTTTCACTCTCAATGATTCTAGTATAATGCTCAGATAAAGCTTTGACAAACTTCATCGAGCATTCTTGTTGTATAAGATTCCACTCAGAAAGTAAATTATCATCAGGATTCGCCACCAATGGCTGTATTTTCACTCTGAGACCCCTAGGGCAAATGCCCTTAGCCAAATATGCCTTGAGTAGTTTGTGGTGCCAAACACTGGATCTCAAAGCTTTCATGTTTTTATTAAGTGAAGCAAATTGCTGTTCACATTTTTGTTCAGGTTTTAATAACGTTGTATTACCTGAAGTAGTGTTCTCATTTCAATGCCAAATGCGCAATATCATCTTTGTCTGATGATAAATCCAAAAGAAGCTTTTGGAGATCCATGTTATTAACCAAAAAATCTATGAGAAACCACGGCCTGTATGTCAAGATCAAATAGTCAAGCAATAATTAGACAATAATGGCTACACCCCATAAAGCTCAAAAATTAGTTTATCATAGCCACGTCTAATACAGGTCAATAATGGTATTTACATCTTAATTTTAATCTGGATAGTCAAAAAGATTAATGTTTGGCCCACGATTAACCTTTATTAATTAGTATTTAGAAAAATATATAAAAATTTTGTAATCAGATAGTCCCAGAAGTGAAAATCAATTACTTAGGATACAAAATCCAACTAGAATCAATGGAGTGAAAACAGATAGAAAATTGTTCTTATATGTTCAAATATACTGAACTTATTCCTATATTTTCCAAATATTGTCATACATATCCAGGACAAATACTGACACAGTCAATCAGTCCCATATAGATTGTTAATTGCTGCTGGGATAAACTAAGTCATATAGATACCAAGAGATTATTGGTGTATGTAATCATATAAACTGGTACATATTGGATGGATAGAAAGCAGTTGAGTCTATCATACCTATTATATAATATCAAAAAGATAGGTAAGTGTCAACAATAGTCTAATGAAAATCTGTTGTGAGTTGATTGTAAAAACTCCAAAAAGATGATATAATTGTCCTGACCAAAACTGTGAAGTACAAAAACCTAAGCCCTACTAAGTGTTTTGCAATGGCTATCTAAATGATTATGTATAAATAGCCAAATATGCTAGTTTTCATACACAATTGTCAGCTTACACTTGAACATAATATATATATCCAATGAAAAAAATAAAACAACCATTAATATAGTTGTACAACCAATATATGCATGCCCTAATAATAAACAAAAATTATTTCCACAATAAAATAATAAATAATGTATATAGTCAAACCCTGTTAAAAAAATAAAAAACTCTAAACCTATATAAATGTGGCACTATGTTAATATGGAATATTACTAGGACAATAGTGATGAAAAATAGCTGACAGCCCTACATAAAATGTTGTTGTCGTCAGCCAATATGAAAATCATGTATTTCTATATATATATACTAAGTTCAGTTAAAGAACAGTAAGGATAGATTAGGCCTATCAAAGAATGTCCTTGAATATTGGCATGAGTATCCCATCAAGTTTTAACCATTAACACAAATATCCCATCAGATACCATGGAAAGGAATAAAATATCTGCAACAGTTATGTCTAAGTTATCAATATGTGCAATGAAATAGTTCAAAATAAGTTCCAATATAGTCTACAAATAACAAGCCAAAAAATAAAAATGGCTGTTATAAGAATTAAATGTATCAATTGTTACAAGATGTTATAGCAATCATGAACATATAACACCCACAGAGTCAACATTGATACAAAAAGACCCTGTTGTAAATAAGGCCTTGAATGGTCGTTATGATCCCAAGGTAAATATCATGTAACATATATATTTTTTGATGGTATACCCAAAATAGAATCACAATTAACCTTATTTTGTATATTAATCCACTTGTTCAGAGGGTTGCACCAATAATATCAAAAATGTACATAATATCCAAAATCATTCAAACATGAAATATGTAACAATCCTGAAGAGGTTGTGTAATCACAAATTCAAAAATATGTAAGCTAAACACATAGTTACATATAGAATAGCCCATTTCAAAATTGTTTTCCCCTAAAGGAAAAGCGTATTACAAACAAAATGTCATTTTACACATGCAGCTTGCAGCGACTGACACCAAACAAACAGTTTTCAAATCGTCGTCAAAAGCCACTAATGATGTACAAACATGCTACAAGCATGAAATATGTAGCAGCCCAAATAGGATGGTATAGTCACAATTTCAAAATGGTATTTAAACTAAACACATAGTCAAAATTAAAATGGCACAGTTCACGATGTGTTCTCCCAAAGAAAAGATATATTTCAAACAAAATGTTCTCCTACACGTGTGGCTGTCAGCGGCTGGCACCAAACATTCAGTCTCCCAAATGTCGTCAATCCGTATAGTACACTCACATGTATTGTCCATAGCGTGAATATTAAATCGCCATTACAAAACAGTAATTAAATTCCTGGTACAAAAAGGAATCACCATTCACCCGATACATGTGTTCCAAGTCCAAACACTCTCAGCTGTATATCATACACACGAAGATGATATCCGCGTGAAAATAATGCAAATGAGAATAATCCAATGTCAATACGACCATAAGTGCAAAACACTTCAAATAAGGGAATAGAACAACCCCAAGTAATCTGAACTCAAGTCCGAAAAGCATTATACCAACCATGGTCACAAATCTGACACAGTCCACCATGGTTTCCCCAGCAGGAGCGAGAAGGAAGTACAACAGACAAATGCTTCCCTGCGTCAGGAACTCTGCGGCTCCAACTGAATACCTCCAACAAAAAAATGAGCCAGCATCAAGCAGATGAATAGTGTCCAAAGGAGCAGTTTAATAAACACTACCCCAACAGCAAAAAGGCATCCCAAAACATACGGTTTAGGCAATGGTTAGAAACCCAGCCTTCTTCAGTGTACAAAAAGCCCAAAACAAAGTGCTGTATTTAAACACATAGGACCATGCTGATTGGTTACAAGATAACAATCATATGCTGATCATCAAACAGCATAAAATAGCAAAAATTATTTGTATAATCAAAAATGCATTCAATCACAGGGCTAGAGTGCATACATATAGTAATTAATTATTAGAGTGAATATTGACAAATGAAAAATAAAAATAAAAAATGAAAATGTAAATGGTCTGATGAACTGAATAAAACAACATTTATACATGAGCTGAATAGGTACATAGACAAAATTCATGTTACATCAGAATGCATGCTTCAAATATTGGAATTAATAAATCCAATATAAATCTATATAAGGTCTAAATATAGTAGTACCATATGTTGCTCAAAGCCTGTATAATATGTTGAATTTATAAACAATCATTTAATCCAGGATTAAATAATGCTCCTAATTTCGTAATCCATTTCTTTTCTTTGAGGTTCAGTTTATTGTGCCAACCACTCTTGTTGGTCCTGTCACCAATGATTTTGTCAATAACAGTGAAATGAAACTTGGCAGTATTATGTATTAGTGTATGTTTGTATAGTGCATTAGTGATTTTATGGCATCTAATGTCACTAAGGTGCTCCGAAAGTATATTTCGGAGCACCTTAGTGACATTAGATGCCATAAAATCACTAATGCACTATACAAACATACACTAATACATAATACTGCCAAGTTTCATTTCACTGTTATTGACAAAATCATTGGTGACAGGACCAACAAGAGTGGTTGGCACAATAAACTGAACCTCAAAGAAAAGAAATGGATTACGAAATTAGGAGCATTATTTAATCCTGGATTAAATGATTGTTTATAAATTCAACATATTATACAGGCTTTGAGCAACATATGGTACTACTATATTTAGACCTTATATAGATTTATATTGGATTTATTAATTCCAATATTTGAAGCATGCATTCTGATGTAACATGAATTTTGTCTATGTACCTATTCAGCTCATGTATAAATGTTGTTTTACATTCAGTTCATCAGACCATTTACATTTTCATTTTTTATTTTTTATTTTTTTCATTTGTCAATATTCACTCTAATAATTAATTACTATATGTATGCACTCTAGCCCTGTGATTGAATGCATTTTTGATTATACAAATAATTTTTGCTATTTTATGCTGTTTGATGATCAGCATATGATTGTTATCTTGTAACCAATCAGCATGGTCCTATGTGTTTAAATACAGCACTTTTGTTTTGGGCTCCTTTTTGTACACTGAAGAAGGCTGGGTTTCTAACCATTGCCGAAACCGGTATGTTTTGGGATGCCTTTTTGCTGTTGGGGTAGTGTTTATTAAACTGCTCCTTTGGACACTATTCATCTGCTTGATGCTGGCTCATTTTTTGTTGTTGGAGGTATTCAGTTGGAGCCGTGCAGTTCCTGACGCAGGGGAAGCATTTGTCTGTTGTACTTCCTTCTCGCTCCTGCTGGGGGAAAAACCATGGTGGACTGTGTCTTCGTATTTGTGACCATGCGGTTGGTATAATGCTTTTTCGGGACTTGAGTTCGCATTACTTGGGGTTGTTCTCTATTCCCTTATTTGAAGTGTTTTTGCACTTATGGTCGTATTGACATTGGATTATTCTCATTTGCATTATTTTCTACGCGTGGGATATCATCTTCGGTGTGGCGTATATACAGCTGAGAGTGTTTGGACTTGGAACACATGTATCGGGTGAATGGTGATTCCTTTTTTGTACCAGGGGAATTTAATTACTGTTTTGTAATGGCGATTTAATATTCACGCTATGGACAATACATGTGAGTAGTGTACTATACGGATTGACGACGATTTGGGAGACTGAATGTTTGGTGCCAGCCGTTGACAGCTACACGTGTAGGAGAACATTTTGTTTGAAATATATCTTTTCTTTGGGAGAACACATCGTGAACTGTGCCATTTTAATTTTGACTATGTGTTTAGTTTAAATACCATTTTGAAATTGTGACTATACCATCCTATTTGGGCTGCTACATATTTCATGCTTGTAGCATGTTTGTACATCATTAGTGGCTTTTGACGACGATTTGAAAACTGTTTGTTTGGTGTCAGTCGCTGCAAGCTGCATGTGTAAAATGACATTTTGTTTGTAATACGCTTTTCCTTTAGGGGAAAACAATTTTGAAATGGGCTATTCTATATGTAACTATGTGTTTAGCTTACATATTTTTGAATTTGTGATTACACAACCTCTTCAGGATTGTTACATATTTCATGTTTGAATGATTTTGGATATTATGTGCGACATTTTTGATATTATTGGTGCAACCCTCTGAACAAGTGGATTAATATACAAAATAAGGTTAATTGTGATTCTATTTTGGGTATACCATCAAAAAATATATATGTTACATGATATTTACCTTGGGATCATAACGACCATTCAAGGCCTTATTTACAACAGGGTCTTTTTGTATCAATGTTGACTCTGTGGGTGTTATATGTTCATGATTGCTATAACATCTTGTAACAATTGATACATTTAATTCTTATAACAGCCATTTTTATTTTTTGGCTTGTTATTTGTAGACTATATTGGAACTTATTTTGAACTATTTCATTGCACATATTGATAACTTAGACATAACTGTTGCAGATATTTTATTCCTTTCCATGGTATCTGATGGGATATTTGTGTTAATGGTTAAAACTTGATGGGATACTCATGCCAATATTCAAGGACATTCTTTGATAGGCCTAATCTATCCTTACTGTTCTTTAACTGAACTTAGTATATATATATAGAAATACATGATTTTCATATTGGCTGACGACAACAACATTTTATGTAGGGGCTGTCAGCTATTTTTCATCACTATTGTCCTAGTAATATTCCATATTAACATAGTGCCACATTTATATAGGTTTAGAGTTTTTTATTTTTTGTAACAGGGTTTGACTATATACATTATTTATTATTTTATTGTGGAAATAATTTTTGTTTATTATTAGGGCATGCATATATTGGTTGTACAACTATATTAATGGTTGTTTTATTTTTTTCATTGGATATATATATTATGTTCAAGTGTAAGCTGACAATTGTGTATGAAAACTAGCATATTTGGCTATTTATACATAATCATTTAGATAGCCATTGCAAAACACTTAGTAGGGCTTAGGTTTTTGTACTTCACAGTTTTTGGTCAGGACAATTATATCATCTTTTTTGGAGTTTTTACAATCAACTCACAACAGATTTTCATTAGACTATTGTTGACACTTACCTATCTTTTTGATATTATATAATAGGTATGATAGACTCAATTGCTTTCTATCCATCCAATATGTACCAGTTTATATGATTACATACACCAATAATCTCTTGGTATCTATATGACTTAGTTTATCCCAGCAGCAATTAACAATCTATATGGGACTGATTGACTGTGTCAGTATTTGTCCTGGATATGTATGACAATATTTGGAAAATATAGGAATAAGTTCAGTATATTTGAACATATAAGAACAATTTTCTATCTGTTTTCACTCCATTGATTCTAGTTGGATTTTTGTATCCTAAGTAATTGATTTTCACTTCTGGGACTATCTGATTACAAAATTTTTTTATATATTTTTCTAAATACTAATTAATAAAGGTTAATCGTGGGCCAAACATTAATCTTTTTGACTATCCAGATTAAAATTAAGATGTAAATACCATTATTGACCTGTATTAGACGTGGCTATGATAAACTAATTTTTGAGCTTTATGGGGTGTAGCCATTATTGTCTAATTATTGCTTGACTATTTGATCTTGACATACAGGCCGTGGTTTCTCATAGATTTTTTGGTTAATAACATGGATCTCCAAAAGCTTCTTTTGGATTTATCATCAGACAAAGATGATATTGCGGCATTTGGCATTGGAAATGAGAACACTACTTCAGGTAATACAACGTTATTAAAACCTGAACAAAAATGTGAACAGCAATTTGCTTCACTTAATAAAAACATGAAAGCTTTGAGATCCAGTGTTTGGCACCACAAACTACTCAAGGCATATTTGGCTAAGGGCATTTGCCCTAGGGGTCTCAGAGTGAAAATACAGCCATTGGTGGCGAATCCTGATGATAATTTACTTTCTGAGTGGAATCTTATACAACAAGAATGCTCGATGAAGTTTGTCAAAGCTTTATCTGAGCATTATACTAGAATCATTGAGAGTGAAACTACTATAGTTTTGAATTTGATTGAGGAATGTAACCAATACCAAAATGAAACTTTTTTTCCGGTTTTATTATCAAAATTGAGTACTGAACTGTTGACTTTTGATACTATCCTAAAAGAAAGAAAACTCAAAAAATTTTCTCGTGACATTTCTGATTATGATAAGGGACAACCTTTCAAGAATGTCAGACATGTCCGTTTTCAGGAAGGACAGAATGTTAGGAAACAAGTTTCTAAATTCAAAAGGAAACGTCCACGTTCCATACTAAAAGGACATAATAATAATACTGAGTCCACTGATTTGGAAACCTCATCTGGCACAGATACTGACACACAGTCCACCATGGACTCCCCTACCCCAAAACGAAAAAACTATGTATCCCCTTTAGGGAACACAGGGGCAGGAGGAGGAGGGGGGGTAGGAAGCACGGAAAGAGTTACCAGTCTACAAAATTTGTTGGAGATTTTGACCAAAAAATAAATAATGTATGTAACATTTCAAGTACTACACTATCAGAGGAACAAACATCTTTGTTAAATAAAGGTTTATCCTTCATTCCCGGTTTTTTTGTTCCAGAAGACTCATTTACTAATGACTTATTTTCATTTTGTAGGCTTATTAATTTAAAATTGTTTTTCCAGGAACAAGGAGACATTGCAGATTTACAACATGTAGGTTTCAAATATCATGCTTCAAATTTTACTCCTCCTATGCATCCGGCTGTCAATCTTTTTCTGAAAAGTGTACTTAATGAGTTACATTTCAAGTATAACTGTGAAAGACCTATGCCTAACAATATTACTGATGCTGAAAAAGTTTGTCTTGAGGAACTTGCAAATAATAAAGATTTAGTCATTATCAATGCAGACAAAGGAGGGGCAGTGGTAGTGTTAGATTGGTGTGCTTATGATATTGAAGCACACAGACAACTTAATGATGTTAAATACTATACTAAAATGCCACTGGACCCTACCTTGGTTTTCAAAAAGGATATTGATGACTTTTTGAATTCTGCTGTCGAAAATGGCATTATTGACAAAAAAACATGTCATCATTTAACTATTAATGATCCCACAAGACAATATATTTATTTTCTGCCTAAAATACATAAGGATCTTCTACATCCACCTGGTAGGCCGATTGTATCAGGCATGGGGTCGATAACTGAACCTCTTTCCGAATTCCTAACTATGCATTTAAAGCCATTGTTACTATATGTAAGATCACGTATACAAGACACTACTCAATTTTTGAGTATTATAAATGACATGCAGTTGGAAACGGATTGGTTACTATGTACCTTGGACGTAAGTTCACTTTACACTAACATTCCACATTGGGGTGGACTTGATGCTATTGAATTTTGGCTCAATGAATCTAAATTATATCAACCTGGTTTCAATACCCTTTGTTGAATCTTACTGAGCATGTTTTGACTAAGAATGTTTTTTCTACAACCAGGATTGTTATCTACAGATCAGAGGTACTGCTATGGGGCATCTTTGCCCCATTTATGCAGATCTGTTCATGGCCTACATTGAACATATTATGATATATGATGATACACATAATTTGTTTTGCCGGAAATTGACATCTGGCGCGAGATATTTGGATGAGTGCAGGATGGTGTGGAGATCGGATATTCCATACCTTCAGGAATTTATGGAATACCTTAATGATAACATATGGGGTATACAATTCACTATCACTTACAATCGGAATCCATTACATTTTGGATGTTTTGGTGACTAGGAATAATGACAATACCTTAACAACTGAAACCTATAGAAAATTCCCCCAATATAATACAATTCTCCACGCATCCAGCTTTCATCCAAAACACATTGCAAAGAACATCCCTAAATCACAATTTATTAGGATTAGGCGGAATTGTTCTGATAACACTACTTATGTCAATCATGCTCAGGATTTGCATAATAGATTCATTGAGCGTGGCTATTGTTCAGGATACGTGACCATGGCTCAGAATCATGCTATGGGTCTACACAGACCCAATTTACTAACATATAAAAAGAAAAATAATAAGACAAATAAACTCAGACTTACTACAACATTTGGTAGGAATACCAATAATTTTATTAAGATTGTTAGGGACAACTGGAACATTTTGGAGGCTGATGTCAGAATCAAAAATATTGTTCCTGATAAGTGCCTTTTTTCTTTCCGTAAGGGAAAGAATTTGGCTTGTCATTTTAATCACTACAAACACCATTTTGAGTCAACGTTACCACAAGTATATCAAACTACAATTTTGGGAGATAGACTTATTGGTTCCTTTCCATGTGGCCATTGTGTCAACTGTAAACACATGTTAAAAACTAAGGAATTCACTAGTAGGAATACTAATACAGTCTTTGATATTAGATTTTTTGCAAACTGCAACACAGACTGGGCTGTCTATCTGGCATGTTGTACTTGCCATTCATTTTACGTTGGACAGACATCAAGACCAGTCAAATTACGTATTTCGGAGCACCTTAGTGACATTAGATGCCATAAAATCACTAATGCACTATACAAACATACACTAATACATAATACTGCCAAGTTTCATTTCACTGTTATTGACAAAATCATTGGTGACAGGACCAACAAGAGTGGTTGGCACAATAAACTGAACCTCAAAGAAAAGAAATGGATTACGAAATTAGGAGCATTATTTAATCCTGGATTAAATGATTGTTTATAAATTCAACATATTATACAGGCTTTGAGCAACATATGGTACTACTATATTTAGACCTTATATAGATTTATATTGGATTTATTAATTCCAATATTTGAAGCATGCATTCTGATGTAACATGAATTTTGTCTATGTACCTATTCAGCTCATGTATAAATGTTGTTTTACATTCAGTTCATCAGACCATTTACATTTTCATTTTTTATTTTTTATTTTTTTCATTTGTCAATATTCACTCTAATAATTAATTACTATATGTATGCACTCTAGCCCTGTGATTGAATGCATTTTTGATTATACAAATAATTTTTGCTATTTTATGCTGTTTGATGATCAGCATATGATTGTTATCTTGTAACCAATCAGCATGGTCCTATGTGTTTAAATACAGCACTTTTGTTTTGGGCTCCTTTTTGTACACTGAAGAAGGCTGGGTTTCTAACCATTGCCGAAACCGGTATGTTTTGGGATGCCTTTTTGCTGTTGGGGTAGTGTTTATTAAACTGCTCCTTTGGACACTATTCATCTGCTTGATGCTGGCTCATTTTTTGTTGTTGCAACTTCAACTACCCAAACATAGACTGGGAGCAGTAGCTCCAACACCCTAGCCCAAAGGTTCCTAGAATTTATAAACTCAAATGCTATGGAACAACTTGTTACCACTCCCACAACAGGGGAAAACATACTGGACATGATCATCACCAACATGGGGGCTCTATGCTCCAGACCAGAAGTCTATCCCTCACTGGTAAGATCAAACCATAAACTAATCTCACTGGATATTCACATCCCGACCCCACCCCATGCCCAGAAAACCACAGTGAAAAACATCTCTAAAGCAAATTTCACACTCCTCAAAACTGAGGTGTAATTCTTCAAAGCCCCCGGGCCTGTGGAAAATATGGCCCAGACCACAGAATCCTTTATAAACGCATTCTATGAACACCTTCAGGAATGCATGGATCATGCAATCCCAAATAAAACCAAGACCCAATCCTCCAAAGGCAGGCGTCCTGTCTGGTGGATCACAGCCATAAACAAACTATACAATAGAAGGAGGAAGCTACTACATGATAGATCAAAATCCCAAAAAGGCAAGGCATCTCTGATCAGTATTAGCAAAAAGTATGGGTACTCATAAAATCATCTAAGGCCAGCTTCGAGAGAAAAATTGCACAGGACACTAAGGATAATCACAAGGCTTTCTTTAGTTATGTTAGGAACCTGGGTAGGAATTCCCAGATATGCTCAGAATTAGTCCAGAATGACAAAAAATGCACTGAACCCACAGACATTGCCAGCATCCTAGCTGACAGGTTCAGCGCAAACTCCACCCCCCCCCACCAAAAGGGCAAATATCTATCCCAGCAGAGTGCTGCCCCCTGACATCTCAGATGCTCAGGTAAGAGCCACCCTCTCCAAAGCAAAAAACACAGCTTCAATGGGACCAGACAGTGTCCTGGGCTGCGTCCTACATGAACTCCAAGAAGAGCTAAACCCAAACATAAAACTACTGTTCAATCTCAGCCTTACTACAGGATATGTACCCAAAGAGTGTTGTACAGCAACAGTGGTCCCTCTCCACAAAGGTGGTGCCTCAACGGATCCTGGAAACTATCACCCCATAAGCCTGACTAGCTTGGTCTGCAAAGCTATGGAAAGGATCATCATGGACCTCATAAATAAAGATATTGGGAACCTACAGACACTGGATCCTTCCCAGTTCGGCTTTGTTAAGGGCAGATCCTGTCTCTTAAACCTGGTCAATTTCTTTGAAACAGTCACCAAGGCCATTGACGAGGGAAAGGTGGTCCACACAGCCTACCTGGACCTCGCAAAAGCCTTCGATACAATACCCCACTCGGGCATTATAGATAAGCTCACCAGCTTAAATATAAACCCCTATATCACTAGATGGGTTGCAAACTGGCTCAAGGACAGAACCCACATGGTTAGAATTGCTGGAGCCATGTCAGACTCCAAACCAGTTACAAGTGGCATCCCACAAGGCTCAGTCCTGGGACCTCTCTTGTTCGGTATATATTTCTCTGAGGTACAGGCCAACACGGAAGGACTGTGGCTGACCAAGTTCGCAGATGACTGCAAACTAGGCACCATAATCAACTCTCCTGCCAACACAAGCATCCTACAAAAGGGCCTCATAGAAACAGACAACTGGTGCCAGAGCCATGGCCTCAAGCTAAACGCCAAAAAGTGTATAGTCATCCCCTTTGGCAAAAACAAAGTGCCCACAAATTACCACATAGGTGGTAATCCATTAAGTACGGAAGAAGCAATTAGGGACCTGGGGACCCAAGTTGATAGCAATCTATCAGTTGAAAACCACGTGGCCAAAGTGGTTAGAAAAACATTTTATATAGCCCACCTAATCATGAAGGGATTCACATCTAGATCAGGGGAGGTCATTGTGCCTCTTTACTCATCCCTCATCAGGCCCATAATTGAGTACAATGCCCCTTTTGGGATGTACCTTACCAGACACCTGCAGCAACTGGAAAGACCCCAAAAGTACCTCACCAAGAGGATCAAAGGTCTCAAACAGATGCCATATGCTGCCCAGTTAAAGAAACTCCAGCTCTACTCAGTGGCATACCGCCTGCTCAGAGGCGATCTGTGCCTGATGTATAAAGCCATGCCCAACCCGGAATTAATGGACATGCTGCACCTCAGAAAATCCAAATCCCATCGAGCTACGCACTTGAGAGAATTGAACCTCAGCACTGAAATAAATAGGACATGCTGGAGGGACAGATTCATAACCCAGAGGCTCCCTTCACTCTGGAATAAAATCCCCGTCCAGGTTAGGCAGAGTCCCTCACTGACTCTTCAAGAGGAATCTTGATGAGTGGATGGGATATTGTAGGTTTACCCCGGATATCACTTCTGTGTCACTGTTAGACAGAGGCACAGTATACTAACCTCGAAAAAGGGCATAGCAAAATTCATGTAAAATGGGTGGTGAAAGCCAAACACACTCTGGCTAGGCTTATAAATGCCCTAGGGTAGATAGCCTAGTATGAACCTATGAACCTATGAACCTATAATGCAATGTAAACAAATGGAGCATCTGTCCCTATGCCTCCACTGAAAATGGGTATTATCAGACGTAGACTTTCCTGGTAAACAAAGATAAATAAATAAAATAAGTAAATAAAAGTAGCTGTATCCTTTCTGAACATAAAATTGTAACTAGTGGGATGTTACAATGATCAGTGCTAGGCCCTCTCCTCTCTGACTTTTATTTTGCAGACATCCAAAACAATATTCTTGAAGTGTGATTGACCGGATTTGCTGATGACTGTAAGATGGGCACTGTTGTCCAGTTATGCACTGACACTAAAATGCCTCAAAACAGGCTGAATTACTCATGTATCTGCTGCAGTAAAATGATCTCACATGCAAACAAGTGCAGCATAGTAGCATTTGGCAAAAAAGCTCTTAACACTCCACATGTTATAAAAGGTATTGATATGGTCATAGGATACCTGGGAACTTATGGGGCAGGGGGCTGAGCCTAGATGGCCAACTGAGAGCAGTGAATTTTGAGAGTTCCAAAAACTAGTATAATAATATAAGAACATTTTATTATTTTCAGGTTTAAAATGTCAGAAATCTATAGATAAACTACTAAACTACATAAATATCAATTTCGGTGGAGATATTCAAAAATTTTCCTGTCAAGTAACTTGGAGATATATTGAATCATTGAATATGAACAACTCAAGGAATTCTCATCCAGATGCTGCTTTGAAAAAAGAAGTGCAATTTATGACATCTACTTTAGAGGATCTATCTTTGAAGATGGATGGCTTTAAAAATGACTTAGAAAACCTCAAATTAAATTCTCAAAAACAGACTGATACTATTGAGGAACTATTACAGCAACACCATACAAAAATAACAAATGTAGAGACTTCTCTAAATGACATTGAAGGGAGACTCAAAGAGGAAGAATTCCAAAAAGAATTTCTGCTTAAACAGAATACATGGCTGCTTAACAAAACAGATGACTTAGAAAACAGGGAAAGGAGAAACAACATAAGGATCTTTGGTCTGCCTGAAAACAATGAAGGAGAACACATTATTTCATTCTTAACAACCTGGATTCCTGAAGTTTTAGACTTGAAAGAGGGACTTTCATTTAGAATTGAAAGGGCACATAGAGCACTGAGGAAACCTACTTCTAACTCAATCAAGGGGTTGGGAGGGTGGCCTAATGGCTAAGGTGTTTGCCTTAAAAGCCCAAGGTACAGGGTTTGAGTATCACAAGAGATAATTGGCTAGGCTTAAATGGCTCACAAGGGCAATTAGCCTAGTACTAATCTATGAACCTCTATAAACAAATACTCCACCTAGATCGATAGTTATAAAATTTCTTTCATTTCTGGACAAGGAACTAATATTAAAATCTGCTTGGAGAAAATCACCCTTAAAATACAATCAAAGCCTGATAAGGTTTGACAATGATTATTCTTCCAGAATACTAGAACAAAGGAAAAAAGTCTGGTCAATAATAAAACTGTTGAAACAAAACAACATTAAAGCACAGCTGGCCTTTCCAGCCAAGATACAAATAATTTTTGCCAATGAGATGAGAACCTTTAATGAATTAGAAGAAGCTACTATAGTCATCAAAAACAACAACATAGTGTCTATCCCAGAAGAAATGGAATGGATGGACCCTACTCTAAAAAGAATAAAAGAAACAAATCCTTGGACTGATGCTAGAAAGAAGAAACAAAAAACTGATTCCAAGATAGCTGTCCCAAAAAATAACTTTTACAACTACATCTCTCAAAGTATCAACTGATATGGTACATCACTTGTCATCTGCTTTTATTTAAAAAAGAGGGTTTCTTAAACAACCAAGAAACAGTAATGATTTATTCAGAATGTTCAAATAATCCAATATTTTTTCACAAACAAAGGTAGGTCAAGATGTGTTACTATTTACATTATATATAAGCCAAATAAAGCAACATAGAATACAAACATAGAAGTTTCTATTCCCCTACTTGAACTCAATGAATACTTATCTTGTTCATTTTTCATTGATTTTACTTATAATTTAAGTAATTAATTAACTAATTCAATGAGGTACCATTCATCAGAGTTCAGACTCAAATGTAACAAATTACCATCATATATAATAGCAGTAACAGTAGTGTGTTTTCAAAAAAAATGCTGTCATGGAGACTAATGCCTTTTTCAGTTATTATGATTTATAAATGTCATGTATATCCTGGTTAAATGATAGTAGCAAGTTCTTAGTACAAATATCATCATTATTCTGTCTAATTATAGTTAATATCAATTATGACAGGTATCACAGCTATGAGTGCTGTTTGATCAATGCTAATATGGTGTGCGTGGATGCAGCTGTGTCTGGCAGCTAGTACAAATGTCATTATTATTCTGTCTAAACATAGTTAATATCAATTATGACAGGTATCATAGCTTCAAGTGCAGTTTGAGCAATCCTGATATGGTGTGCGTTGATGCAGCCATGTCTGGCAGCTAGTACAAATGTCATTATTATTCTTTCTAAACATAGTTAATATCAATTATGGCAGGTATCATAGCTTCGAGTGCAGTTTGAGCAATCCTGATATGGTGTGCGTGGATGCAGCCATGTCTGGCAGCTAGTACAAATGTCATTATTATTCTGTCTAAACATAGTTATCAATTATGGCAGGTATCATAGCTTCGAGAGCTGTTTGATTAAGCTTGACATGGTGTGTGTAGATGCAGCTGTGTCTGGCAGCTGTTGTATGTCGCCGTTTTCATCTCCAGGAAGCTGTGGGTTGCGGCTTGTGCTCAAGGTTTGCTGATGCTTGTGTATTAGGAAGAGACATTTGGTGTTTTAGCCTGGATCCAGGGGGAAGGGGTGGATAAAACTGTGATTTGGGATATTTTGGCAGAGAATAGTTTGTTTATACATCTGCTGAGTGAGAGGTGGGAAGGCTGGAAGAATGTGTTATCTGTTGTTGTGGCGGCTTGTTGGGATTTTTTTTTTTTTTCTGATCTGTTTGCTCTCCATTCTTTTCCTGACTCACTGAAAGGGAGGGAATTTAGGCTTGAAGTTGCAGTGAAGTGAAGCTTTGCTTCAGGTGCATTGTGAGCCTCTGGTATGCAGTACACAGACACACAGAAACAGACCCTCCCAGGTTACTATGCTAATGGAGACAGAGTGATGATAATGCTTAATGGCTCTGAGGAGCCTCCGAGATGATTCTCGGCAAAGAAGTTTTTGATTTAAAAAAAAAAATATATATATATATATATATATATATATATATATATATATATATATATATATATATATATATATATATATATATATATAAAATAAAGGGGCTGTTTTAAACCACATGTACACATATTGATTGTCTCCCAACACTTCGCTTAGTTCATTAAGTTGATTCTTGATAAAAAAAAATAAAAAAATAATAAGTGCAGTATCATATTTAAAATCTATTTTGGTCCAAACACATTAAGGACTTAGAAAAACAAAGTCAGCACTCCTGGAACCACACACTTCAGCAACTCAAGTAAATCCTTGAAGTAAATGGCCGCAAAGCACTTTGGGAGCGGTAAAAACACTTTTTATTAAACCAAAATAACAAATAAATAAGTGCTTTCGTTAAGAACCTTCTCAACTTCATCAGATACGATCAAATCCAGGAAACACTCTTAACTATATCCTGCAAGAGCATTAATTAAGTAATAAACCAATCCCATCACACTGACTAAAAAGGACCTCACTGAACTCATAAACATTCATGAAATGCAATCATAAAAATATTCTTAAAAAGACACTCTAAAACCAGCATTTAAATGACATTAACAAGTGCAAAGATGCTGAAAATAAATACAAATACACACATAATGTATAAAATTGATAAAATGGTATATATATTATAAACATTTTTTTTATTTTTTATTTTTATATATTTTACCTTTCCATTGCTTTTAGTTTTAACAGGCAAGCAATGGAGAGTGAATAGTTTAATCCTGGCCATTGCCTCGCATTTAAGTGGACCTGCCAGATTCATTCTTTCTTTTCCAAAAGCAGCCCCTATGGGCCACCTCTTTTATCCAAGTCAACAGTGAACATTAAACACTACACAGAAAAATCAGACCACTCTTTCAAATTTTTAATTGTGGACACTGTTGCGGGGCAATGGCCAGGATTAAATGATTCACTCTCCATTGCTTACCTGTTAAAACTAAAAGCAATGGAAAGGTAAAATATATAAAAAATAAAAATGTCTAGCAGGGTGACTGATGTGATCCCCGAGGTGAATTTCTATCTCCCATCCAATTGTCAAGCTTTCTTTTGAAGAGGGCCAAGGAGGCACTCTGCTTGACATGCATGGGCAGTCTATTCCAGAGTATGCGGAATCTCTAGGTCAGGATCATATCCCTCCAGCATGTTTTGTTCATTGTGATGACAAGGTTTAGATGCCTGGAGTGTGTGGTTCTGAGGGATTGGAATTTCTTTAAGTGGAGCATGTCCAACAGCTCATGATTTGGCATGGCCTTGTATGTTAAGCTGAGGTCTCCTCTGAGTACACAATATGCCAGTATAGCTGGAGTTTTTCTTAGATGGTCAGCATAGCGCATCTGCTTTAGGCCTGTGATTTTTTTAGTGAGGTATTTCTGTGGCCTTTCCAGCTGTTGCAGATGTCTTGTGAGGTACATACCAAATGGGACATTGTACTTTATAATGGGTCTAATGAGGGATGAGTACAGTGTGACAATGATCTCCTTTTTCTGGATGAAAAGTCCTCATATAATTGCTTTAACTTGAATTGTGGTTTTATAACCCATCTTGACCATACATAATACTTGGCTGTTACCAAGGTAACTAATGTTTTATACATGACATCAAACTGACAAATTTGTTCAAGGGAAACAATAGAAGCCTGAACTAGGAATACCACAGAATGAAACAATCACATTCTGAACAAATAGTATTAAATTGACAATAATCACTCTCAGTTTAACCTTTGCTGATTATACAAAATAGAATGTTGCCATTTAAATCTAAAAACTTTCAGTATATGCCATAAAAAGTTAGGATGGTTGGAACTGCAAAACCAACTTCTTCTTCAACAACTAACTATAACTCAGAAGATCCTGTATCATCCTATAAATGTTCTCATCCTCTGTAGCCTCATTAACCCATACAAAAATTTGACAACTTTACGCTCAGCTAATAAGGTACTAGTAGCCACCCTTAAACCTAATAACAAATCTGGAGACTGTCTATTTGCTAATGCCATTGAAAACTCTTGGAACAAGCTTCCTATTAAGCTAACATCCCTAACATCCACACCTCTTTTTAAGAAGCAACTTAGAAACGTTCTTACTTCACAATGGCTACGCTCATGTATTAATCCTGACTTATATTTCCTTCTCTTACTCACCACCTCCACATAACCTTAACATTCATTCTCTGATAAAAAAAAAAAAAAAAAAAAAAAAAAAAATTTCTATATTTTTACAATTTTGTTTTTCTAATATGGTCAATTTTTACATGTATAAACGATTCCTTCTTTCTGCTGTTGACTAAGTTTCTCATACGTAACCTATATGTACTTACTTTTTCAAATCACCATGTTTCCCCTTGGTTATCTACTTAAAGTGGTATCTATGATGTACTAGTTTTTAAATATTACTCTTTCATGTCACTTACTTTTCCGATCTGTATATGTGCATAATTGCTGTAGTGGAGTCTTTCTCCCCTGGCCTCTACTGAAAATGGACATATATCCAGTTAAACTAGCCTGGTCAACAAATGTAAAATAAAGAATAAAAAAAATTATGAGTATGGAAAGGGAACTTGTAATCATTAATCACAATAAGTGAATTTGTTGTTTTTAGCCTATAATTTCACTCATTTTATAAGAAATGACAGATATGAAAATCGTTTTGTGTAGGAAATGGGGGAAGAGGGATGCACAGATAATTAAAATGCACTAACTTTCATCAATGTTCACATAAAACAAAATTGATGCTTTAAGTAAGTTAGCAACAAACTGATTACTTAAATGCTGGCAAACAATGAAATATAACTTCTGATATATCCAGTAAAATACATTGTATTATAAACATTAGGTATAAATATTATTACCATCGATTGATATTAAGTAATACATTTTGAAAGACTTCATCAATAAGGGTGAAAATGTTAAATAACTGTGTGCTATAATCTTTTACTGAGATTTTATATATGATACATTCTACTTTATTATGATTGAATTTCTTGTCATCTATCTTTCATGTAAATATTAATTGCTTATATAGTAAGTAGACATTTACATTGTATTAGAATTCTGTCTAATCTACAATAGTACTATATATGTTCAAAATAATATAAATATTGCTTTTTCCTATTAGAAATATTCTCCATATGATAATTCAATTTATGGAGCTCAGATGTTCTAGATTGTCAAGGTATGAGTGATAATCTGATGGTCTAAGGTTTATCCATCAGATTAGGAATGATTTTCATTCCATGGCTAGTGCAGATTTAGTTTTGCTAACATTTATTAATTTAAATTTGTTTCACAAAAACATTTTAGTATGCCTGACCAAAACATTACTTTCTTGGTAAACACTCAAAGGATAAAACTGATAAAGGGTTGGAAGGGTGGCCTAATGGTTAAGGTGTTTGCCTTACAAACACAAGGTACAGGGTTAGAGTCTCACAAGGAATAATTGGCTGGGCTTAAAATGACTCGCAAGGGCAGTTACCTAATACTAACCTATGAACCTATAATTTCCTTTAAAAGTTCAAACATATACTTTATAGTTATCAGTTGAAAATGTTTAATAGTCACACTAAAACAAAAAATACATAATCTAAATAACCTTAGATGGATTTAACTTTATTATCTTTAAATACCAATCGCTTAAACAATTCTAGCAAGAGATCAAATCTACTGAAATATTTAAAACTGAACAAAGCACAAATTGTCTTCCTTCAAGAAACTCATTTCAAAACAAATGACAATTACAAATAGAATCCTAAGGAATAAATGATATTGGTGCAATCCACGTATAAGACAAAGACAAAAGGGGTAACAATTTTATGGAAAACAAATGTGATTAACCCAGAAATCATTAAATCATTTATAAGTATGAAGATAAAGAAGGCCTTATGGCATTAGTAATAGTTAAATATAATAACAGAATATAGACCCTAGACAATCTATAATGGTCCCCAGGCATTGGAACAGGAACTGTTAAAAAACACTTGCATTTCTTTTCCAATAATTATAAAGGCAACTTAATATTAGGAGGAGATCTTAACTGTATATTCGATATTTCTGAAACTACAAATAAAAGACTGCTGCGTACATCTGCTATATCAAAAGCTTTAAACAAGTGGATAGAATCATTTCATCTTGTAGATACTTTCAAATTTAAAGAAGATAAATCTTTGTTGTTTTCCCATCAAGATCACAGATTTGGTACCCAAACTAGAACAGATAAAATATTTGCTGCCCATGACTTACACTCTAAAATCATTAATTTCTCAATCACTCCCTGCCCCTTTTCAGACTAGTTCATTGATACTAAAACTTAAAAATGGGTACAAACCGTTAATATTTAACTCCAGAATTCCAGCATATATAACTAAAATTAAAGAGTTCAAACCCCTGTTATTATCTGAATTACAGTTCTTCTTAGATATTAATTACACCACAGAGATAAATAAAATAATGATATGGGATTTATTAAAAGCTTACATATATGGTAAAACCCTAACTTGGTATAAAAAAATCAGAGAATGGGATTCTGAATTATTAGATCTACAATCCAAACTTTTGTCAGTAAAAGCTGAAAAAATGAAAATCATTTGGAGATGAAAAAGAAAGTATAAGTACTAAACAATATTATTTTTAAATCTGCACTTAAAGTTACATTTAGTCGAATTTAATCGAACGTTTGCTTGTTTGTTTGTTTAATTTAACTGTGGAGGCTGCCCACTAAAGTGGGCTAGCCTGTGTAACTAATTTATCACTGTCTCTGCATTTTCTGTGTATTTCTACAAAAAAAAAACAAAAAAACAAAAAAATAACCCTTGTTTTCCCGCCTTTCTCGACTAGTTTAGACCAGTATACAGGCATTGCTGTATTCTGGGCTGTGGTGTAGTTCCTGTGTTGTCCATTACCTTACTTGGATAGAAGGAAGATTCTTTGCTCACCAGTGGGAGTGGGGAGCCTTGAGCAGCCTACCTGTCCTTGGGGGAAGTGACCTCAGCACAAGAAGCTGTAGTAATTGGTTGTTTGGGACCATTCCTAGCTCTTTTGTAGTTCCCTGCTTAAAATCCGCCTTTGCACGGCTTTGCGCAAACAAGGTTAAACTTGGTTAAACAAGGTTAAACTTTTTCTGGCTCCGCCAAGTCTGCTCTTCAATTTTTCCCTTAAAACTGTTCTACTTGCAATCTAAACAGCCTATACTCTATCTGAAAAGCTCAGCACTTGCTCCTAAAGCATTTTTATACAGGTAAAGCACTCTTAAACAAAAGAAAGTACTTAATTCACCTAAATTCTGTTGAGTACACATCTCCCTATAGGTCCTTTCTGACTCAGTTACACAGCACTCTTTTTCACTATTTCTGGCATGTCGAAGGGTCAGTTGCTGGCATCCTCTCCTGTTCAGCTGGTGAATCTGGGAATCTTAAGGCAATGTTACAATTGCCTCATGTACACAGACAACCCTCTCCTCCTCCCAACAAATACAAATATATGCGAGAGATTCAACTATATAGCCAAACTGGAGGCTAAGCTCTCTCAATTCAGTACTGGCAAGACCAGTCAGGAGGAGAAGGTAACCACGCACACCTCAAACCCAGTCTCACATAGAACTATCACAACAGCAAACCAAACACATAAACACACAAAAACATACTTGGAGGCGCTGATTAAAAATCTACCAAAACAACAGAGGCCTCCAAAGCAGACACCCAAGCAACCACCACCTCAAGACATAGCACATGCAACACATAGTTCACAAAGTCAGTGTGCTAAACAGTCACAGCCCTTAAGGCCTAACAACATGCCAGACACACTTGTAATAGGTGACTCCATAGTCAGACACACTGACGTCCCGCTCACCAGACTGAACAAGGAAATGGTCACAGTAAGCTGCCTGTCGGGAGCTAGAATCCGCCACATAACACAAGCACTCAGGTCACTCCACAGCAAGTACAAATATGACTCAGTCATTGTACATGCCGGTGTGAACGACCTGAGACGTACCTCCCTGGACTACATGAAAAGAGACATAGAGAAGCTCTCTGATTATGTAGCCCGGGCCAGTATGACCCTGACCCTGAACAGCATCTTACCCTCACCAAGAATGATGCCACAGTACAAAGACAAAATGATCAGTTTTAACAATTGGCTTAATTACTGGTGTCATTCTAAGGGGATCCAATGTCTGTCTGCTTGGGATGACATGCTTGACAAGCCATGCTGCTTCGCAAGGGATGGCTTGCACCTGTCACCCCTGGGCTTCCGGATATTGGCCAAGGCTCTTGCCACCCCCATAGTGCCTTTTTTAGGCAAGGCTCAAATGACAAACCTACCTCCCTAGAAAACACAAGTGGAAAAAACTAAGGGTAATGCTGCTCAATGCCAAAAGTCTAAACCTCAAGATGCACGCCTCGAAGCCCTCCTCAGTATGGAGAACATCGATGTCTGTGCGGTGACTGAAACCTGGTTCAAGGCTCCTGAGAGCACCCCAGCACTATCAGGTTTTGCCTCATATCATGCTTTCCGGCCCCAAAACTTGGACCGAACCACAAAAGGACCGGGAGTATCCATTTTCATCAAAGATACCCACACCTCCAGGTTAGTGGCAATGCACAAAGCATCGGAGACTATCCAGGTGCAACTAACCATAGGCAAAACTGCCTTACAGTTTGTAGCATGCTACAGACCACCCTCTCAAACTCAGGAACCCCACACAGCCTTCCTGAAGACACTGGAGAGTATGAATGTCTCTCCAAATAGCATCATTTTGGGAGACTTCAACTACCCAAACATAGACTGGGAACATTACTCAAGCCCCAACACCCTAGCCCAAAGGTTCCTAGAATTCATAAACTCAAATGCAATGGAACAACTAGTCACCATTCCCACAAGAGGAGACAATATACTAGACCTGATCATCACAAACATGGGGACAAAATGCTCCACACCGGAAGTATATCCCTCTTTGGTAAGATCAGACAATAAATTAATCTCACTGGAAATCCACATCCCGCCCCCACCCCCTGCACAAAAGACCACAGTGAAGAACTTCTCAAAAGCAAACTTCACACTTCTTAAGACTGAAGTGGTATCCTTCAAGGCCCCTGGGCCAGTGGAAACCACAACCCACACTGCTGAATCCTTTGCAAATGCCTTCTATGGGCACCTTCAAGAATGCATGGATCATGCAATCCCAAATAAAACCAAGACCCATTCCCCAAAGGCAGGCGCCGGTCTGGTGGACCCCATCCATAAACAAACTTTACAACAGGAGGAGGAAGCTACTACATGACAGAGCAAAATCCCTAAAAGGGAAGGCGTCTCTGATCAGTACTAGCAAAAACTACGATCACTCATAAAATCATCCAAGGCCAACTTTGAGAGAAAAATCGCAAAGACACAAAAGACAATCACAAGGCCTTCTTTAGCTATGTTAGAAACCTGGGTGGAAACTCCCAGATATGCTCAGAGTTAGTCCAAAATGACACAAAATACACTGAACCCACTGACATTGCCAACATTCTGGCAGACAGGTTCAGTGCAAATTCTCCTCCCTCCCCCAAAGGAGAAATAACTATCCCAGCAGAGTGTAGCCTCCCTAACATCTCAGATGCCCAGGTGAGAGCCGCCCTCTCTAAAGCTAAAAACACAGCATCAATGGGACCGGATGGTGTCCCGGGCTGTGTGCTACATGAACTCAAGAGGAACTAAACCCACACATAAGGCTGCTGTTTAATCTTAGCCTTACTACACGATACGTACCCAAAGAGTGGCGTGTGACAACAGTGGTCCCACTTCAGAAAGGCGGTGCTTCTACGGACCCTGGAAATTACCCCCATAAGCTTGACGAGCCTGGTCTGCAAAGCTATGGAGAGGATCATTATGGAACTCATAAACAAAGACATTGGGGACCTACAGACATTGGATCCTACCCAATTTAGCTTTGTCAAGGGCAGATCCTGCCTTTTGAACTTGGTCGACTTTTTTGAAACAGTCACTAAGGCCATTGATGAGGGTAAGGCAGTTCACACAGCCTACCTTGACCTTGCAAAAGCCTTTGACACAATACCCCACTCGGGCATCATAGACAAACTCACCAGCTTAAATGTAAACCCATATGTCACAAGATGGTTTGCAAACTGGCTCAAGGACAGAACCCACAGGGTCAGAGTTGCTGGAGCTATGTCAGACTCTAAGCCAGTCACAAGCGGTGTCCAACAGGGCTCAGTCCTGGGACCCCTCTTGTTCGGCATTTATTTTTCCGAGGTACAGGCAAACATAGGAGGATTGTGGCTGACAAAGTTCGCAGATGACTGCAAACTGGGCCATAATTGATACTCCAGCGGACACAAACATCCTTCAGAGAGGCCTCATAGAAATGGATAATTGGTGCCAGAGCCATGGCCTTAAGCTGAACGCCAAAAGTGTATAGTCATACCCTTTGGGAAAAACAAGGTACCGACAAATTACCACATAGGCGGTAATCCATTAAGTACGGAAGAGGTAATCAGGGACCTAGGGACCCAGGTTGACAGTAACCTCTCATTTGACACTCACATTGCCAAAGTGGTTAGGAAGACCTTCTATATTGCCCACCTTATCATGAAGGGTTTCACATCTAGATCAAGAGAGGTCATTGTGCCCCTGTACTCTTCTCTTATCAGGCCAATGATTGAGTACAATGCCCCATTTGGGATGTATCTCACCCGACACCTGCAGCAGTTGGAAAGACCCCAAAAGTTCCTCACCAAGAGGATAAAGGGTCTTAAACATATGTCATATGCTGCCCGACTGAAAAACTCCAGCTCTATTCAGTCGCATACTGCCTACTCAGAGGTGATCTGTGCCTGACGTACAAGGCCATGTCCAATCCTGAATTAATGGACATGCTCCACCTCAGAAAATCCAAATCCATCAGAGCCACAAGAACAAGTGACTTAAACCTCAACACAGAAATAAATAGGACGTGCTGGAGGGACAGATTCATAACCCAGAGGCTCCCTACACTCTGGAACAGAATCCCAGTCCATGTTAGGCAGAGCCCCTCACTGACTCTATTCAAGAGAAATCTCGACGAGTGGATGGGAGATCATAGGTTTACCCCGGGGGTCATCTCTGTGTCACTACTAGACAGAGGCATAGTAAACTAAACCCTAAAAGGGCGTAGTATTCTCATCCTAAGGGGTGGTGTAAGCCTCATATAGTCTGGCTAGGCTTAAAAATGCCTTAGGGCAGATAGCCTAGTATAATCCTATGAACCTATGAACCTATAAATGCAACAAAATTCTAGCATATAAAACTAGTTTAGCTTTAGAAAAACTAAAAATTAATAACTTGACTACTCCTCCCAAATATCTGCATAATTTATCCACAAGAATCAAAATACAGTCAAAAGCTAATAACATTAAAAGTATCTTCCATGAAAAGAAAGGGAAACATGTCTCGGATATAGGTGTCATTCTTGATATCTATAGAAATCACTATATGAACATTTCTAAAAAGAAAATATACATATTGATCAAATAAATCTAGATGAACAATGTTCTAATATAAAAAAATACCAGAAAAATTAAAACTAGATCTGCAAGCACCCATATCCTACAAAGAAGTTACAGATACAATAAAATAGGGTAAACATAATAAAGCTCAAGGTAGAGATGGCATAATTATGGAAATATATAAACTTCTTCCATAAAACTCTATTAGAAATTCAGTCACAAGCTTTAATACCACCCTCTTGGAGATATTCCTTAATCACACCAATCCTAAAGGAAAACAAATCCCCAGACCTCTGTATCTCATATAGACATATCATTATTAAATAATGACTATAAGATATTTATGACAATATTAACTAACAGAATGAAAATATCACTATCCAAAACAATAAATAATGATCAAACTGGATTTGTATATCATAGACACACACATGACAACATTAAAAGGATAATTTATCTTATAGATTATGTTAAAGAAAATAAAGAAACACTCATAATTGGCTTAGATATAGAGAAAGCCTTTGATTCCTTAAATTGGGATAATTTATTCAAAACCCTAATGCTATTTGAATTTCCTGCATCCTTTGTTCATCTCCTAAAGAATATACATACAAATAATTTAGCGTATGTCAAGTTAGGTCCTTTTACCTCTGAATCTATACATATAACAAAAGACACTAAACAAGCATGTCCCATGTCACCGATTCTATTTTCTCTGGCTATTGAAATATTGGCAGATTCTATTTGTAACAATATAAAAATCAAAGGAATTGATGTTTATGAACAATACAATTCTAAAGTAAGGTTATTTGGTGATGACATATTACTAACATTATCTAATACAAAAGAGACATTAGAAGAATAAGATATTAATTGAAGCATTTCACATGAATTCAGGACTCCATTTCAATAAATCAAAATCAAAATGTTTATTTATAAATAAGAAATGAACTGCAGACTAAGGGGGATCACATCATAGGGAAACAAGAATCTACCTTAAAATATCTAGGAATTGAGTTATGCAAGGATAATAATGAATTAGTTTTAAAAAACTACAATAATATCATTGATACAATTAAAATCTCTGTGGAAAAATGGAACAAAATAATATTAATATTTGAAGATAGACTACAGTTAATAAAATGGTTTTGCTGCCCAAGATCCTATATATAGCCTTGGCAATATAACTGTTACCAGAAAGGAATATACTTAAATAAATAAATTCATGCCTAATAACATTTTTATTGTTTCCCAAAAGAAACAGAATAGCTTTAATACATCATATCAGACCATGGAAACAGGGGGGATTAAACTTTTCTGATATAGAAACATATATAAAAGCATCAATATCTAAAACAATCTCAGATTGGATAAGTCCAAATTACTCTGCAAATTGGAAAGAATTACTAACTGTAATAACAGTAAATTAATTTGGTTCACAAAAAAATTTCAAATAACAGATAAAAACAATTTGCCATGGCACATATGTATTAGTATGCAATATAACATAACTAAGCCCACTGAAACTCATATGATTAATTATTACATTGACTCATTTAGGAAAATTATTAATGCAAATATAGATTTAAAAAATCTGGTTTGATCTTTTAACACCATTTATAGTCACAAAGAACTTTCCATATAAAATATATAGAGAAATTATTAATTCCTGGGAACAGAAAGGATTTGTTTGTTGGCTCCAATGTATCAAAGAACTAAAAGTTTTAGATATGCAAGTAATAAAAACAACATACAAAATTCTACAACAGGACTGGCTAACTTTAAAGAGTATTCTGTCATATTTGCAAGATTTAAGAAGAATAATTAATAATTCTTAATTTAAAGAAATACCAAAATTTACAAAATGCATATATGAAATTATATATAATGACTTTGACATAGGAAACAGCATTTCAACATTTTACAAAATATTGCTAAACTATAAAACAACTCCCAAAACCTCATATTGAAAATATATAACGAAATGACACTCAATACAATTAACTTAAGATATTAAAACAAATATCTTATTATCAATAAAATATATATCCTTTACACAATACTGGAAAGTTTTTAATTGAAAATGCTTACACAGAGCATTCTTAACCCCAGACAGAATCAGTAAAATTAATTATTCCATAAAAGGAATATGTTGGAGATGTGAGCAAGTACACAATGCAGATTGGAACCACATTTTCTTTGATTGTGTTTAAACTAAGCCATTTTGGAATGGCATTAATAACTTTCTACACGCTTCATTTAATGAATCATTTTTATTTAACTAAATCTCATGTATTATTAAATGGGAATGAAGGTCCTCATATGAATAGGTCAAACATGTATCTAGTATGGATTATACTTGCAATTTCAAGAAAGTGTATAACAAGAAGATGGAATACAAACACCATACCAACTTTGGAAGACTTCTACAGCCTACTGAAGACCACAGCATTATTGGAAATTAAAATTAAAGAACTAAGAATTTATACAAAGCCATTTCTCAATAACCCTTGGTGAAAAGTCTTATCGTTGATTGACACTATACAATAATTGATCAGATAACACTGCGGTGGTGGTGCTGCGGTAGCATTGTCGCCTCACAGTAAGACGTCCTGTTCGATTCTCAGCTAGAGCGTCTTCTGTGTGGAGACATGCGTGAATGGGCATACCTTCGTTGAAGGTTGTGCATCAGGGCTGGCAACTCGGCACGTAAAAATCTACTGCCAATCATTAGCGGACCGGAGTTCCGCTGTGGCGACCCCTAACCGGGAAGAGCCGAAAGACACAACAACAACAACAACTCTGATAATGGAGTGGGCATACTCAAAGTAACTGTATACATTAATATCTGTTTCAGTGTCAGGCTAATGTAAATAGTTTACATAGTTATTTAAGATGTTATGTATAAATGCTATGGAATTCATTCAAATGTATTTGAAAAATAAAAAAAATTTTGAGGAACTTATGTGGCAATTCCCTCTCATTCGTTCATTATGTTTCCACCTTAGTCAGAAAATCCTTCAGTCTGGTCCTGTTAATTTCCAAGGGAATATATTCAGGAAGATACAAAAGAAGTAAGAAACTGTTGCAAAAAAGAGTAAAGTCCCATGACTGGAGGAACTCCCTGGTCAGCCTCAGTAAGAAGCTGAGATCCCTCATAAAATCCTTCAAAGTTAGTTATGAAAACAAAATCGCCACTGATTCTAATGATAACCACAATGCATTCTATAGCTATGTCAAGAATCTCAATGGCAACACTCAGATCTTCTCTGAGTTACAGCACAATGGCACTAAATATACAGAACCAACTGATATTGCCAACATCCTGGCAGATAGGTTCAGTGCTAACTTTACCCCCCTCTCACTCCCTTAAGGGCCCATCTCTATATCAGAAGAATGCAAATTTCCTGTAATCACGGCTGCACAGGTAAAAACCTCACTCTCCAAAGCCAAGAACACAACATTCATGGGACCTGACAACATCCCAGGCTGCCTTCTACACAAACTACAGAATGAACTGGCACCCCACCTAAGTACCATGTTCAGTCATAGCCTCACCTCAGGCTTAGTGCCCATTGAATGGCACACCATGATGGTTATCCCACTCCACAAAGGGGGAGCCATGACAGTCCCAGGGAACTACTGCCCCATTAGCCTGATGAGCCTGGTCTGTAAGGCCATGGAATGTATCATCATGGAACTCATAAAAAAAGACACTGGAAATCTCCATACTCTGGACCCCACATAGTTCAGGTTTGTAAAAGGAAGATAATGTCTCCTAAACCAGATAGACTTCTTTGAAGCAGTCACCAAAGTCATTGATGAGAGTAAGGTGGTTCACACAGCCTATCTAGATCTCGCCAAGGTGTTCAACATCATCCCCCACTCTGGAATTATAGATAAACTCACTAAACTAGGTATAAATCCCTATGTCACAAGATGGGTTGACAACTGGCTTACTGACAGAACCCACACTGTGAAAGACGTAGACTCCAAATCAGACTTCAAACCAGTGACCAGTGGAGTACCACAGGGTTCAGTCCTGGTTCCTCTCCTGTTTGGTATATACTTCTCTGAAGTACAGGCTAACACAGAAGGTCTTTGGCTAACTAAGTTCTCAGATGACTGCAAACTAGGAGCCATAATCGAAACTCCTAATGATGTGGACATACTACAAAAGGGCCTCACTGAGACAGATGCCTGGTGTCAAAGCCATGGCCTCAAGCTCAATGCCAAAAAGTGCATTGTCATCCTTTTTGGTGAAAACTCTGAACCCATGAACTACCACATAGGCGGTAGTCTACTTAACACTGAAAGAGTGATAAGAGACCTTGGGACACAGGTGGACAGTAGTCTCTCCTTTGATAATCACATCACCACAGTAGTCAGGAAATCCTTCTACGTGGCACACCTCATCACAAAAGGTTTCTCATCCAGAAAAAAAAGAGGTCATTGTTCCCCTTTACTCATCACTCATTAGACCCATTATAGAGTACAATGCCCATTTTGGTATGTACCTCACAAGACATCTACAACAACTGGAAAGGCCACAGAAATACCTCACAAAGAGGATTACTGGCCTCAAACAGATGCCCTACGCAGACTGTCTAAAAAAACTCCAGCTTTACTCTGTCGTATATCGCCCTATTCAGAGGTGATCTCTGCCTAACATACAAAGCTATGTCAAACCCGGAGCTGTTGGACATGCTACACTTAAAGAAATTCCAATCCCTCCGAGCTACACGCTCTAGGGACCTAAACCTTGTCACCACAATAAACAGAACATGCTGAAGGGATAGATTCCTGTCCCAGAGACTTCCCATACTCTGGAACAGACTACTTACCTATGTCAAACGGAGCTCCTCATTAGTACTCTTCAAGAAAAATCTTGATGATTGGATGGGAAATAGGAAATTCACCCTGGGGATCACTTCTGTGGCTTTGCTTAACAGGGTCACAGGAAAATCATTTTATTGGGTGGCGAAAGCCAGGGTACCTTTTTGGCTAGGCTTATATAAGCCCTAGGGCCAATAGCCTAGTACCTACCTATAAACCTATGAACCTATAAGATCCAAAGAAATCATCTTACCACAAAAAATACAATATTCCTTTTCGTATGTACAAATGCAAGAATTAAAGACCTCAAATCCTTCAACAACCTTGATAGATTACCATAACTCTCCTTACACTCAGTAGACTACTGGCTACTCCAAGGTGACTTGAGTCTCAGTTTTTGAGTCATGAAATACCCAGTTATTTGACCTCCTACTGCTTTGCAAAAGTAGTGGCTGTACAAACGCCCACAGTAACGTCCTAAATTTAAACAAACACACAAGACTCACTGGAGAGATAGGTTCCTTACTCAACATATCTGAGCATGTCTCTATCTGTCTTTAAAGCTAGTCTTGATGAGTGGATGGGAGGTATAAATTTATATCAGGTTACCATGCATAGTCTTGCTAGATGTTAGAGGTGGATACTAGTACTAAATACTTTAAAGGTTGGCAAGACGTTTTACATTTGTCGACTTAAGATGAATATCGCTAGGCCACTTATAGTCCTGGTAATCACTTGCCTGTTATTGTTCCTATTTTCGTATGGTCCGAATAGTTGTTTGTATTAGTTTATACATACTAAGATAATTAAAACAATCATTCAGAGTAGAAACTATGTATGCAGTTGTTGGAAAGAAAGACTAATACAATAAGAAACTTACAAGTCACAAATAAAGAGCATGGAGGGTCAACAACATGTCTTGTATTTTGATATAAGTTGTACATGCTTATATTATATGATGAGGGGCACTAGCTGCAAACTGCAAGCACAGACGCACACACACACATACCCACATGCACACATACAGACACACAAATATACACACACACATGCACACAGAAACACACAGAAACACACACACACATACATGCACACACACACACACACACACACACACACACACACACACACACACACACACACACACACACATGCACAGACACACACATGCACACATACACACACACACACACACACACACACACACACACACACACACACACACACACACACGCACACACACACACGCACACACACACACGCACAGTTTACTAGTGATTTACATTCTTCAGTGGAAGTTTCACTCTCCACACCCCAAACCCCTGCCTTCACTTTCAATCTTCTACAATGAGGTTCATCACCCCTCCAAGAATTTCTCTCCAGTGTCAATAAACATAAACACACCATACAGCTGTATAAGGAACATGTTATTGCCATCTTCTAGCATGGGCTGGGGACAACCTCCAAGATCAGTGCCAAAACTTCAAAATGTAATTGTTCTGATATAACTAACCAGTTCCATTACATTTCCTCTCTGCCCATTATGTATATCATGTACATTTTACAACAGATGTGTAGCCCACTAATTTTTCTTCTTTTTCTTTCAGCTGCTCCTGTTAGGGGTCGCAACAGCAGATCATCTGTTTCCATTTCTTCCTGTCCTCTGCATCTTGCTCTGTCACACCAACCACCTGCATGTCCTCTCTCACCACATCCATAAACTTTATCTTAGGCCTTCCTCTTTTCCTCTTACCTGGCAGCTTCATCCTTAGCATATTTTTCCCAATATACCCAGCATCCCTCCTCAGCACATGTCCAAACCAAAGCGATATCACCTCTCTGGCTTTGGCTGCAAACTGTCCATCCTGAGCTGAACCTCTAATATACTCATTTATAATCCTGACCATCCTTGTCACATTCAATGCAAATCTTAACATTTTTAACTCTGCCTCCTCCACATACCTCTCAACCTGTTATAGCAAGAACTCTGGACAAAGCAATAGATAATGGGGGGACAAAGGCCAAAAAATAGGTACAGTTTTTAAATATTGCAATCACAAACTTCAAAAGTAGATAAAACAACAGGTTTTTCATTAGTATGAATTTTCTGAAGGGTGTGATGTCTGAAACTCAAATGACTGTCATTATGTTCTGACTTCAACCCTCAATAATTTGCCAGAAAACCACACTTTTATGAGAAACAGACAAAAATTATGAAGCAAAAATATGGACATTCTGTGAAAATCTGTACAGTTGAGAGATATGCACCCCCATCTCTGACTCCTGTCTTTTTATCAGTGCCACTGTGTCTAACCCAGATAACATAGCTGATGTCACTACCATCTTGTAGACCTTCCCTTTCACTCTTACTGGTACCTTTCTGCTACAAATCACTCCTGACACTCTTCTCCACCCACTCCACCCTGCCTGCACTCTCTTCTTCACCTCTTCCACACCCAACATTACTCTGAACTGTTTATCCTAAGTATTTAAACTCATTCACCTTCACAAACTGTACTCGCTACATCCTCAACATTCCTCTGTCTTTACTTTCATTCATACACACATTTATTCTGTCTTAGTCCTAATTACCTTCATTGCTCTCCTCTCTAGAGCACATCTCCACCTCGCCAGGGTCTCCTTAACCTGTTCCCTATTCTCACTACAGATCACAACGTCATCCACAAACATCATAGTCCACAGGGCTCCTGTCTGATCTCGTCTGTCAACCTGTCCATCACCATTGCAAATAAGAAAGGGCTCAGAGCTGATCCTTGATGTAATTCCCACCTCCACCTAGAACGCATCCGTCACTCCTACCTCAGACCTCACCAGTGCCACACTGCCCTTGTAAATATCCTGTACCAATCTTACATACTTCTCTGCCACTCCTGACTTCCTCAAACAATACCACGACTCCTGTCTAGGCACCTGGTGATATGCTTTCTCTAAGTCTACAAAAATACAATGTAACTGCTTCTGACCATCTCTATACTTCTCCCCACTTGCTAGCAAGTTAATTATAATTTACTGGTTTCCGCTTATGCTGTTCATAGTATCTCAGTCATCAAATAGCTGTGATTTTTACACACATATATAGATATATATATATATATATATATATATATATATATATATATATATATATGTGTGTGTGTGTGTGTGTGTCTGTGTGTGTGTGTGTGTGTGTGTGTGTGTGTGTGTGTGTTTGTGTGTCTGTGTGTCTGTGTGTGCATGTATATTTGCATTTATCTATATATCTATATCTATACATATCTTTATATATATATATATATATATATATATATATATATATATATATATATATATATATATATATATATATATATATATATATATATATATATATATATATATATATATATATATATATATATATATATATATATATATATATATATATATATATATAAATATATATATATATATATATATATATATATATATATATATATATCTTTAGATATCTATGTGTGTGTGTGTGTGTGTGTGTGTGTGTGTGTGTGTGTGTGTGTGTGTGTGTGTGAAACCAGGTTTTGGAAAATTACTCAGCGAATGTCACAAAGAAGCCTTATTATGCTGCAAGGAAATGACAGATAAAGATCGTCTGCAGATGCCATTCATAAGGGATGGCAGCAGCAATCTGCTCAGCAATCCAGAGAACATTGAGGAGGACTACAAAAAAATCTGAATGAAAAAATGTCTAGTGAAACACTATTGCTCCAAGCCCAGCCTACAATGAAACAGGAAGGAGAAGCCGCCATAGAAGTATGAAGTACAATAAGGAAGATAAAGTAGGGGAGAACAGATACAAGATGAAGTCACTACAGATGTGACAAAGATGTTGGGTACTTCAGTGGAGAAATGACAACTGTAGATACTCATTGTAGTATGAAACGGGGGGGGGGGGGTTGTATTCTAGATGCCTGGAGAATAATCATTTTCGTGTGAGTGTACAATAACAAAGCCAGGGGATATTCACAACCTTAGGCGATAAAGGGGTCATAACTCCTGTCATAGTGCATGAAAGCGCTGGAGAGGGTGACTGATGAAGAAAACTCAGAGAAGTAGAATGCTAGATGGGAGGTGGGCAGTTTGAATTTACATCAGGATATAATACAACTGTCCTGATGTTTACAGTGAAA
Source organism: Protopterus annectens (assembly GCF_019279795.1). NCBI lineage: Eukaryota > Metazoa > Chordata > Ceratodontiformes > Protopteridae > Protopterus > Protopterus annectens. The sequence continues at coordinate 1,008,171,027 of NC_056733.1, read as the reverse complement.
CAGCGAAAAAGAAGACTGAGATGAGGATAGAGTCCATCTGGGTATTCCTAGACTTGGAGAAGGCATATGATAAGGTCCCAACAGATCTGATTTGGGCAGTCCTGTGATGGCTTGAAGTCCTGGAAGCACATGTAGAATTAGTACAGGGTGTGTACAATGATCCTTTAACAAAAACAAAGTGTTCAGACTCATAGAGGGGTTCCTAGTGGAAGTGGGTGTATATGACAGCTCACCTCCAAGACCGCTCCTGTTTGTACTAGTGCATTACTACTTGAGGTCAGAGGAGGCAAGTCAAGAAAGATGCTTTATGCAGATAATGTGGCAATACAAGCAAACTCTGAAGACAAACTTCAGCAAGAGGTAGAAAACTGCATTGCAAAACTGAAAACACTGAGTACATGTGACGGTCATCATGGCAAGAAATGGGGGAATCAGAACAAGCTTATAATTGACACAGAAAGGAATACAGAGGAACAGGTTAATGTCTTCAAGTAATTGGGAGGTGTAGTTGAGGAAGAGTGAGGTCTGAATGAGGTGGTCAAAGTTAGAATCAGAGGTGCTGCAGCCAATTGGCACAGAGTATCAGGGGTAGTGTTTGACAGAGCACCAATGAGGCAATATTTCCTAAGCAGTAGTGTCAACAGTGAGACCTTGGCAGTGAATGCAGAGGAAGCCTGAGGTAATGGAGATGAAGCACCTGAGATGATGGTACATTGCTTATTATGGAACATATGAAGAAATAAGGACATCTAAGCAGGAACCAAAGTACCTCCAGCTACAGTGAAGGAGGACAGATTACAGTGGTTCAGTGACATAAGCAGAAAAGCAGAAGATGAATTGGTAAAGCTGATTTAGGAAATAGTAGAAGCAGGTTAGTGGAAACAAGGACATCTTGCTAAAGACGGATGGATTGTGTGCAAGAAGATGTAAGGCTGGCAGGCATGACTGGCAAAGAAGGTGGGAGAGTGATGATAATTTGAGACAAGTGGTGACAGTTAACACAATACACTCACCCCCACATAAAATGGGAAGATTTGTTCATTATTTATTTATTTATATGTATGTATATCTATATCTATATCTGTATATATTTGTATCTATTTCTCTCTCTCTCTATGTATCTTTCTATCTACAGTGTGGTGACAGATTTGGGAACACAGGCTGATAGCAACTTTAACTTTGATCACCATGTGTCCACAGTGGTAAGCAAAGTCTTCTATGTTGCACATCTGATGAGGGATGAGTACATGTTTCACATCTCATAAGTAGAGACATCTCATCCAGAGATAAGGGTGTTATAACTCTCCTGTACTCATCTCTCATCAGACCACTAATAGAGTACAACACTCCCTTCTCTATGTACCTCACCAGACACCTGCAACAGCTGGAGAGGCCTAAGAGGTTTCTCACCAAGAAAATTCAGGGCCTTCAACACATGACCTACATGGACAGACTGAAGGCCCTGTCACTGTACTCTATATCTTATAGGCTGCTGAAAGACGACTTGTGTCTGGCCTACAGAACAGTCTCAGACCCTGCACTAATGGAAATGCTGCACATCAAGTCAAATGGGAGAAGATTCACTCAATCTAGGGATGTAAACCTAGCCTGCGACATTAACAGGACATGCTGAAGAGACAGATGTCTCCCAGAAATTGCCACTCCTCTGGAACAAACTCACAATTCACATAAAGCAGAGCTTCTCAATGACCTTATTTAACTGTAACCTAGACAACTGGATGACAGCCCATACATTTACCCCAGGGGAGTCACCTATGTCCCTCTTGGATAAGGGCAGTCGGTGCTGATCATAGACTCATGCTGCAAATATAGACCATACAACTTGGTCAGTAAGGGAACAAGGGTACAACATGGCTAGGCTTATAAAGGACCTAGGGCCAATAGCCTAGTAACTTCATATGAACCTTTGAACCTATGAACCTTTATGAACACTCATACATGTATGCATATGTCAGGCTTAGTTGTGAGTTATTTATTATCAGGACTCTAATGTGCTATATGTGTTATCATAAATATACAACTTGTCTAATTTTTATTTAAAGATCAAGACTGTAATATTTTGGTGAATTCACTTTCCTGCAATATACAGCATTCTCTCACAATATGTTTAAATAACAAGGTTATGGTGGGCAGAGCTGCCCACATTGGGAAATAAAGGGGCAAAGACCAACTCAGAAATGTTTTAAGAGTGACACAATGAGTTCTGATATCACTGCTTCACTGTAATATCAAAACTTAATATCATTAAGATCAGAGCTTTGGGTATCGAACTACAGGATTTGGAACTTCTGTTGTGGAACTTTGGAAAACAATAGGTCGGACTTTTAGAAGGAGCACAGAGGGATGGGAAAGTAATGTAATGCAGCATGAGGAGGGGGCCGAATGCACAGGCAGTGATGAAGGTTAACAGTGGTGCACCACGAGGACAAAAGGTTACAGATACAAGTGGCAGTAACATGGGGATGCGGGGTTGGGAATGAAAGATAAGGCAATCCTAGCTGGATGGTGGGGCAGAAAGTGAAGGTTGTCACCATGGGAGAAATGAAAGATCCATTTAAGGTAATAAAAGAGACAATGGCGGAATAAAATGGAAGGAATGTTGTCAGATGTGTTGTGTGAAGGCACATATGATTTCTCAGAGCAGACATGAGAGGGGTTAACAGGCAAGGACAGGGAGGGGGCAGGAAGACACCAGGATAGGGATTGTTTGTAGTATTTTCAGAACTGATTCGTGCGTCAGTACCAGAACACTAAGGAAGAAGAGTGACTGGCTACAGCAGTGGACAAGCAAGATGGGGGAAGAACATGGGCTGAGTGACCAGGTTTTTATCAGGAGCAGGGGTACAGGTTACTCCAGAAATGGCAGGGGTGCTCAGAGCTTGGCTGGAAAGTTAAGTCTTGTTATAATACATTTAAATTATCATAGAATGAGAAGTGCTACCACAATATCAGTGGGCGACTATAGATGCCCAGAAATTAGGTAGAAGAAAAAAGCAGGTGCAGAACTAGGTGAGGAATGAAAAGGTGTGACTTGGAGTTTGGCTGGAGGGTATTATTACAGGGTGTCATGAGTTTGGGTACGAACATGGATCAAACAAACCGAAGTGATTAACAAGAAGGCATGGACATGTAGGAACTGGGATACCAGCTGGGAAAAGCCGGTGAAGGGAGAGGAATGGTGAATAAATGGCATTCATTTAAAGAAGGGTATCATTGCCAAGGGCAGGAATGAGGACTATCACCCCAAGAGCTGGTTGAGAGAATTAGCAGAGCCAGCTCCTAAAGAAATAGTCTCAGTGATTATTTACTTATTTATGTATTGACATTTGATACCCAGGAAAGTCCAACTGGGTAGGAGACCATTTTCAGCAAAGGCCCTGGGAGAAAAGCTCAAACATTTTAAGAACAATAATTTTGCACTCTTCAAAAACAATATAAAGCTATTTACAGTTAAAATAACTATACCAGATTAGACATAATATGAAAACTTTTTGTTTCAGAATATATACAAGTTATATGATAATGATTTAATAAAAATAGCCAGTTTATAGAGAAATTAAACATAAGTTGGTATAATACAAACAGAAATTGCAATATGAAGTGAGAGGAAAAGCAGGCTTATAGGGTCATACGTTCATAGGTGTATACTAGGTTAGCGACCACTAGAGCCTTTATAACCTTAGCCATGAAACCTAAATGTGTCCCTCAAGATATATGTTTCAGACGTGTATACAGGGGTGTTAGTAAGTTACAACATAACTTACTGACTGCCTCTGTCCATCAGAGATGTGGGTGCCAGACCAGGGGTGAATTTTTGATTTCCAATTCAGTGGTCTGTTACACTTAAATAAGGCTAGGGAGGGACTCTCTTTCACATGGATGGAGAGCCTGTTCCAGAGGAAGGAAATTCTCTGAGACACACATCCATTTCTCAAACCAGTCCGGTTTTCATTGCAGGCAAAATGTAGGTCTTTAGATCTAGCAATTGTGATGTTGTCCGTTTTGCACATGTGATTCTACTGCACTTTTTAAACTGTATTTTAACTAATTGTTGCATTATTTCTGCCTTTCGCTGTTTGTGACTGCATCATTCTCTGCCTTTGTGGCAGCAATGTACAAATCCAGCCTTGTCTGAGCTGGTGATTGTTGGAGGAAGGTTCATTGGGTGCTTTCCTATTGGTAGATTAGCTTTAAAGTGTTTATTTTCACTTGTATTTAAGCCTGGCATTTAAGAGTTGCTGCACACTGCTTGAGCTAGGGTTAGCAGTTCCCTGTTCATAGGTTCCTAGGTAGGTACTAGGCTATTTGCCCTAGGGCCTATATAAGCCTAGCCAAAAAGGTACCCTGGCTTTCGCCACCCAAGAAAAATATTTTCCTGTGCTCCTGTCGAGCAGAGCCACAGAGGTGTCACCTGGGGTGAATTTCCTATTTCCCATCCATTTATCAAGATTTTTCTTGAAGAGTGCTAATGAGGAGCTTTGTTTGATATAGATAGGTAGCTTGTTCCAGAGTATGGGAAGTCTCTGGGACAGGAATCTATCCCTTCAGCATGTTCTGTTTATTGTGGTGACAAGGTTTAGGTCCCTAGAGCATGTAGCTTGGAGGGATTGGGATTTCTTTAAGTGGAGCATGTCCAACAGCTCTGGGTTTGACATAGCTTTGTATGTAAGGCAGAGATCGCCTCTGAGTAGGCGATATTCGACGGAGTAAAGCTGGAGTTTTTTGAGATGGTCTGTGTAGGGCATCTGTTTGAGGCCAGTAATCCTCTTTGTGAGGTATTTCTGTGGCCTTTCCAGTTGTTGTAGATGTCTTGTGAGGTACATACCAAAAGGGGCATTGTACTCTATAATGGGTCTAATGAGTGACGAGTAGAGGGGAACAATGACCTCTTTTTTCCTGGATGACAAGCCTTTTGTGATGAGGTGTGCCACGTAGAAGGATTTCCTGACTACTGTGGCGATGTGGTTATCAAAGGAGAGACTACTGTCCACCTGTGTCCAAAGGTCTCTTATCACACTTTCGGTGTTAAGTAGACTACCACCTATGTGGTAGCTCATGGGTACAGATTTTTTACCCAAGGGGATGACAATGCACTTTTTGGCACTGAGCTTGAGGCCATGGCTTTGACAACAGGCATCTGTCTCCGTGAGGCCATTTTGTAGGATGTCCACATCATTAGGAGTTTCAATTATGGTTTCTAGTTTGCAGTCATCTGTGAACTTCATTAGCCAAAGACCTTCTGTGTTAGCCTGTACTTCAGAAAAGTAGATACCAAACAGGAGAAACAGGGGGTGGGTGGGAGGTTGGCATAATGGTTAAGGTGTTTATCTTACAAACACAAGGTCCAGGGTTTGATTCTCAGATGGGGTAAATGGCTAGGCTTAAAATGGCCCACAAAGGCAGTTAGCCTAGTACTAACCTATGAACCTATGAACCTATGAGAGGACCCAGGACTGAACCCTGTGGTACCCCACTTGTCACTGGTCTGAAGTCGGATTTGAAGCCTGCTACTTTCACAGTGTGGGTTCTGTCAGTGAGCCAGCTGGCAACCCATCTTGTGACATAGGGATTTATACCTAGCTTATTGAGTTTATCTATAATTCCAGAGTGGGGAATGGTGTCAAAAGCCTTGGCGACATCTAGATAGGCTGTGTGAACCACCTTACCCTCATCTACAGTTTTGGTGACTGCTTCAAAGAAGTCTATCAGGTTTAGGAAATATGATCTGCCTTTTACAAACCTGAACTGGGTGGGGTCCAGAGTTTGGAGATTACCAATGTCTTTGTGTATAAGATCCATGATGATATGTTCCATGACATTGCAGACCAGGCTCATTAGGCTAATAGGGTGGTAGTTCTCAGGGTCCGTGGTGGCTCCCCCTTTGTGGAGTGGGATAACCATTGCTGTGCACCATTCAGTGGGTACAAAGCCTGAGATGAGGCTATGATTGAACATAGTGCTTAGGTGGGGTGCCAGTTCATTTTGCAGTTCATGTAGAATGCAGCCTGGGATGTTGTCAGGTCCCTTGGATGTTATGTTCTTGGCTTTGGAGAGTGTGATTTTTACCTGTGCAGCTGAGATTATAGGAACTTTGCATTCTTCTGGTATAGAGATGGGCCCTTTAGGGAGTGAGGGGGGGTAAAGTTAGCACTGAACCTATCTGCCAGGATGTTGGAAATATCCATTGGATCTGTATATTTAGTGTCATTGTGCTCTAACTCAAAGCAGATCTGAGTGTTGCCATTAACATTCTTGACATAGCTATAGAATGCTTTGTAGGTGTCTTTAGAATCAGTGGCGATTTTGTTTTCATAACTAGCTTTGAAGAATTTTATGAGGGATCTCAGCTTTTTACTGAGGCTGACCAGGGAATTCCTTCAATCATGGGATTTTACTCTTTTTTGCAACAGTTTCTTTCTTCTGTTGTAGAGTTTGTTTGTTGGAGGATAGCATCTTGGTTCTGTTAGAGATAGCACGATCCATGCACTTGTGTAAGTGCTTATAAAGTGCATTTGTGTAAGATTCAGCAGTCATACCTCTATTGTCTGTCTGCATGGGTGTTGTGAAGTTTGCCACTTCTGTTAAGAAGTGTGAAGTTGGCTTTGGAGAAATTCTTTACGGTGGTTTCCCTAATGGAAGGTGGGGGCGGAATGTGGATGTCTAGGGTGAGTAGCTTGTGGTCGGATCTGACCACCAGGATTTGACTCTTGGTGTGGAACACCGGTCGTCCATGTTGATAATGACCAGGTCTAGGATATTGCTGCCCCTGGTGGAGGTGTGGATAAGTTGATCCAAGGCACTGGAATTTATGAATTCCAGAAAACTTTGAGCAAAGTGTTGGTACATGAGTAGTTTTCCCAGTTAATGGTGGGGTAGTTGAAATCACCCATTATTAGGGTGTTGGGTTGTACCCAATATTTTCCAGTGTATCAAGAAATGAGGAGTGGGAATCCTGGGGCATGGTGGGGGATCTGTAGCAAGTTACAATTTGGATTGCAGTCTTGCCCAGAGTTAGTTGCACTTGGATAATCTTGGATGCATTATGCTGAACAACTAGCCTGGAGGTGTGGATATCCTTAATGAATATGGACACACCTCCACCTTTAGTGTTTTGGTCCAGGCTAGGTGGCTGAAAGGTGTGGTATGAATTATGGCCTGGTAATGCAGGGGTGCTCTTTGGAGCCTTGAACCAGGTCTCTGTCACTGCACAGATGTCAATGTTTTTCATTTTAAAGGGTGACTCCAGTGAATGCATTTTGAGGTAGAGACTTCTAGCCTTGAGTAGCATTACCCTCAGATTTTTCTTGCTTGTACCTGTTAAGGTGATGAATTTGTCATTGAACCTTGCCTTAGAAAGGCACTATAGGGGTGGCAAGAGCCTTAGCCAGTATCCGGAATACCAAGGGCGACAGTTGCAGGCCATCTCTGGCAAAGCATCATGGTCTGTCAATCATGTCATCCCAGGCAGACAGATACTGGATCCCCTTGGAATGACAGCAGAAGCTTAGCCAATTGTTGAAGTCATTTTGTCCTTGTACTGTGGTATCATTCTGGGTGATGGCAGGATGCTACTCAGGGGCTAGGGTCAGGTCTATATTATAACATTGAATTTTATAAAGTTCGAATGTTATAATACCGAACCAGTTTTGTCGAATGCTGAAAACAGCGAAGGTGCAGGACACTGAATTCTTTCCCAGGGAAAGAATTTGGTGGGCCGTTGCTGTGGCTTCACTGTTTTTAGCATTCAATATGTTGGAGCGTTACGGGTCAGGTTCAGGTAAGTGTGTGATTGTGTGTAGGTTAGGGTTAGGGGGTGGGATAGGTGAGTTAGGGTTAGGGAGTGGGTCAGGTAAGTGTGCGGTTGTGTGTAGGTTAGGGTTAGGGGCGGGTTAACTGAGTTAGGGTTAGGACGCGGGTGAGATGAGTGTGCGATAGTGATGGACCTTAGGATTAAGGTAAATGGATAGCTAGCAGTGTATGTAAAGTTTTGTTTAGGTTTAGATGTAGGATTTTAAGTGAATGTGTGTGGATTGCTGTTTTTTGTGCGTGTTTGTGTTGTGTGCATGTTTCTCAGAATAGCGATTTTTTTTTCCTGGGGAAAAAAATCGCTATTCTGACTGTTCGATGTTTGTGGATTTCCGTGTTTAGGATTCGATATTATAGCATTTGATCTTTGTAGATTTCGATGTTATAATATAGACCCTTAGGGTCATATCTACCTGGGCTACAAGATCGGAAAACTCCTCCATGTCTCTTTTCATTTAGTCCAGGGAGGTACATCTCAGGTCATTCACACCAACATGGACAATGACAGAGTCATATTTGTACTTGTTGTGGAGTATGCAAATGTCTTGAAATACAATTTTTCCCTAGACATCAGTGTTAAATAAAAACAAATGATAACAACACAGGAGGCTCAGATGCAAAAGTTTACTAGTGTACACCAGGAGGCAAAAAACCATACAAGTACAGAGTTTTGTCTGACATGATGCAGGAAATACACAATTTTATATAGTCTTACATTCAAGCTGTGCCCCCCTTACTGACGTGGTTAGTCACAGGGCACCTACATCACTATGGTCTACAATATTCTATTCATAAGAAAAAGCTGATGTTATACATTTTAAAAGTTTTCCCATGGGAATAATACAGCCTTGCAAAGCACCTGGTTCGTTATAATGTCTTTCTGTAAATGTTACTCTTCCAAGGTCTCAGGCTTGCTTGAATACAATAGTTGGTTCAATCTTCTTGCAACTTTACTTTAGCAGCTGTGTCTTATCTCTGATACATTTACAAGGTCAATTATCTCAGAGGAAGGAATAAGAATATTCAATGCTTTATACATTTAATTTTCCTGACCCAGCAGATAATCATTAGTGAAAAACATAAGCTTGCTGAGCTGGCTACTGCCAGGGTCAGAGTTCAAATACACTGCAGCTCCAAAGCTTCAAGCAATTGCATGTAAAATCATTCTTATTGCCATATTGTAAATAGAATAAAATGCATTATATACTATTTGCTTTTAAGCTAGCACTTTATACATGTTCAAATACATATTTTTCTAACATTTTCCTCCCTTTTAATACTTTTTATTCTATTCAGAAACATAAACAATGTTATATCTCCTAGCCTTCTCCTTTAAGGACTTTTAACTAGGCAAGTCATTTAGTTTATATTTCGAACAAGTTTCCTGGAATCAATAGTTCCAATTCAATGTCTTGGTACAAAGTTTCAGTTACAGATATATCAACAAAATTTTTGACTAATCTTTTCATACAGGGGATCCCACAACAGACACATGCTCTTAATAGGAGCAGACCAACACAAATAGCAATCAAAACATTCATTAGGATAGAACCCCACCCACCAAACAGACTCTGGAAAAAGTTCGTCAGTGGGTTTGGGCCTGGTTCAGTTATGGCCGATACCTGCTGTATTACCTCTAGGTGATCATTAATCAAGAGCCATTCGATTTTGTAGCACAACAGTTCTCATTGCATTTAGTTCATCAGTCACTAGTTTGAGAGCAGAAAATGTTGCGTTACTTATTACTTCGAGAAGCTTCGACAGTTTTCTCAACTCCCAGATCGATTTGACTGCTCCATATGCTGGAAATATTCCAGCCCAGGATATAACACTGTCACTCAAGTCCATATGAGTCAATTTTTCTTTATCTTTCACAGAATGATGGTTCTTTCAACCAGCTTCGATTTTTCCCATTGGATTTACAGGTTTTCCGATAGGATCTTTAGGATTTCGGGCTACATCTCTTACATTTCGTATCTTACCTAGAGGTAATTCTGCAGTATGCCTTATAGCTGGAACCAGATAACCCAAAAAACAACTGCCGGACCAATTCTCAGGTAGCCATTTGTATGCTTTTTTCCCACAAATAAAATAACAGTTTTCTACTTTGGTACTGATGCGGGTTAGTTCTGAATGAAACATTTTCTTGTCTATAACAGACAATTGTTTATGCAAGACAGGATTTCTCTGCACTTCACTTAATGTTGTTTTCATTAAGCTCAAATATGAATCATAATTTGCGTTACAAATAGTGCTTTTATCTTTGGTTTTAATATAGCATTTATAAGATATAGTTATGTTACAGTTACTCTAACCCACTTGGAGTGTATCATTCTTATAGAAACATACAATTCCCCTCTGTGTAATAGGCAAATACAATGCAATTTTGTCCTGTGATCTTACAGAACCTGTATCAAAAAGTAAATTTTCCCAAGTCTCATTTATCCCCAAAGGGACAGCGGACATCAACAGTCCTCCATATGCTGTTGGTATGGCAGTACAAACCCAGCAATTTGAAATGTTCATAGTCTCTACATATACACACTTCATAGCTAGGTATGTGTTAAAGTTTGGATGCCAGTCTATAGACAGTTCATCACGTTTCTCCACTTTCACTTGTGTGGTTATATGTAGGAAGAACCACAACAAAGGAAAGTCATCACAATCATAGTCAATAAATGCATAGTTAGCAAGATGATTAAACAATATCTTCGGGGTTGATCTGTATTTTTACTCATTTCGCTCTTGGCCATCCTGCCTTTGTTGTGTGTCAGTCACAAAATGTTTATCAAGCTGAAAATTCTTTACCCGTTTACAGTGCGTCAGGTGGACCCAGGACGACCTCTCAGCAACTTTGACTGCAGTAGGCGTCGCCAACAGTACCTGGTACGGTCCTTCCCACTTTGGACTCGCCCAATTCTTCCTCTTTGTGACCTTCAACCAAACCCAGGACCCTGGGGTCAGCACTGCTTCCAATGGTCTGGTTTGTCTTTTATCTGAAAAAGAGTTCAACTGCAAAACAGTTTTATTTGTTATTTTTTTCCCTTCACATTTGTTCAGTTCTATGAAATCCATACAGATAGTATGGAACGGATATGGTGGTATAGGAAAACTCCCTTGCTTGGGTTTGAATGCTCCTTGTGCATGATGTTTATTACAGATATGGCATGCTGCACAAAATTTTTGTGTAAAGTTTGTTTTTATCCATATGTTTGGAATATTCGATTTACTAACTGTACCATCCCCCCTGTTGAGACATGGCACTGCCAATGGCTCAACAAAGCTGCATATCTAAATAAATTAGACGGCAATATTGTTTTTTTTTTTTGGAGATATACAGTCCATTTTTGAGGATTGCACCTCGTTTCTCCCATTTTTGTTTCTCAGCTTTTGTAGTTAATGTCTGCATCGTTTTTAACATTTCTAAATTTAAAATCTCAGAGGGTTGTAATTCCTCGGTTAAAAGTAAAGTTTTTGAGTCTGAGGCTGCTTGCTTTGCAGCTGCATCAGCTTTTGCATTTCCTTTTGAAATTGCATCCTGTTGTTTTGTATGAGCTAAACATTTACAAATAGCTACTTTAGTAGATAACTGAATGGAATCTAACAAGTTTAAAATAAGTTGCGCATGATTAATCGGTTTGCCAGTAGATGTTATTATTCCCCTATTTTTCCATTGCTGTGCAAAAACATGCACTGTAGAGAAAGCATACTGACTGTCAGTATATATGTTCACACATTTATCTTTCGCTAGAGTACAAGCCCGTGTTAAGGCTATCAGTTCTGCTGCTTGAGCAGACAGGTTATGCTGTAAGGGTTGGGCTTCTAAAATCTCTGTATCTGTGACTACTGCATATCCTACTAGATTTTTCCCTGTAGGACCCTTTCTGCATGAACCGTTCACATAAAATGTCACCTCGGCATTATCCAAGGGCATATCAGTAAGGTCTTGTCTGGGCAAAGTTATTTGCTCAATTTCCTGCAGGCAACTGTGTGGTGTGCCATCCACAGGAGTTGGAAGTAACGTTGATGGATTTAATGTTGTACAACATTCAATTACCATATGAGGTTGGCTCAGCAGTATGGTCATACATGAAAGATGTCTAGCAGGAGATAGATATGCTATTTTCTCTTGCAGTAAAATTATTGCGACTGCATGAGGCACTCTCAATGTGAGAGGGTGGAACAACACCACTGAGGCCGAAGCCTGTACTGCCATTGCAGCTGTGACTACTGCTTGCACACAGTGAGGCAATGATTGTGCCACTGGATCTAACTGTGATGAATAGTAAGCTATGGGGCGTTGCTTATCCCCATGCTGTTGCGTCAAAACTGACGTCATGTATCCCTGCTTACAATCTACGGTCTGAAAAAATCTTTTGTGGTAATTTGGAAGTCCTAAAACTAGTGATGAAGCTATCAATTGTTTTAGTCTGCAGAAAGCTGTTTTTGCTTCAGGTGTCCATTGTAATACATCTTGTGCTGCCATTGGTGTTTTATATATTAAATCAGCCAGTGGAGCGGATTCTAAAGCATAGTTTGATATCCAGCTTCGACAAAAATTAGTCGTTCCCAAGAAGGACATCATTTCCTTCTTGGTTGCTGGTTTGGGTGCCTGTAGAATTGCTGTTTTTCTGTCTTCGTCTAATATTCTACCTTCATTGGATATTACATATCCTAGGTATCTAACCTGTTTTCTCCAAAGTTGTAACTTACTTTTGTTTACTTTGTGTCCTTGTGCTGCTAAACATTTCAATAATGCTATCGTATCCTCCCTGCATTGATGCTGGGTAGGGGCTGCTAGCAAGATGTCATCTACATAAAGTAGAATCTGACTACCTCCTGGTGGAGTAAACCCTGCCAGGTTGCTTGCCATTTCTTGTGCAAATATCGTTGGACTTTCACAATATCCCTGCGGTAGCCGAGTATAGGTATATCTTTTACCCTGAAATGTAAATGCAAACCAATACTGGCTATCAGGATGTATAGGTATTGAAAAGAAAGCATTGCTTATATCTACCACAGTAAAATATTTTTGTTGTGGTTTCAAATCATTTAACAAGGTGTGTGGGTCTGGCACCGTAGGTGCTCTGGGTATTATTGCATTGTTTACAGCTTGTAAATCCTGTACCATCCACCATTCCCCGTTTGCTTTTTTAACAGGAAATAGAGGGGTGTTACATGGTGAATCAAGAGATTCTACCAGTACTCCTTCCTTGAGTAATGCTGCTATTATAAGCTTAATTCCTTGCTCTGCATCTTTCCTCAAGGGGTATTGTCTTTTTTGTGGTCTAAATGCTGATTTGGTGTAATAGTTACTGGTCCTGCTGTTTGAATAAGTCCTACATCTGATTTACCTGTTGACCAAAGAATGTTTGGTATGTCACACAAGGCTTGTTTTTCTTTTTTTAATAAGAATGCTAATCAGCTGTACTCACTAGTTTGTAAGTGTACAGCTGGATGTGTCTGTGTTAGCCAATTCAATTTCTGTTTTTGTATTCCCTGTTCTGATAATTCTAAATCAGTTTGTTTTTCCCATCTTGTTACTTTTTCTTCTAAGTCTGCCCATCTCACATCCTTATTCTTTGTCAAGCTGACATGTGGTAGTCTATTAGATTTGTACAGTGTCATGAATTCCTGAGGTAGTGAACAGCTTACCACACTGTTTCCCTCAGTATCCCAATACAAGGTTCGTAATACTAATCTGTTAGCAGGATTTTTGAACAACTCTTGCTCATATTCTTTATCAGGTCCTGGCATGCTACAGTAGTATAGAGTACAATGTAACAAATGCTGTTGGTCAGTGTCAAGGGAGGGGGCCTTACTGATGGCTACATTCATCAGTTCTTCGGTTACTGCCCCTGGACCAGTCGTAACTAGGTCCTGGCTGTACCAGTAAAAGGTTTCACCCTCCGGTCGCACCACAAAAGTATCCATTTGTCTTTGTGCTTCCATACCCTGCATAGTAGGAACTACCGCTATGCCAAATATCTGCATAAGGTCTCTTCCCAGTAGGTTTACTGGACATTTTGCAGAAACTACAATTTTACTTTTTTGAGTCATGCCTGAAACAGGGTCAGTTATTGCTATATCATGGGAGAGTGGCTCCCTATATAGCTGTCCATTTGCTGCTTTTACTAATATATAGTCAGGTGATTCAGAATATTCTGGTAACTTTGAAGGGTGTATCAAAGTTCGTGACGCTCCTGAGTCACACAAGAATTTCCCTTCCCTTCCTTTCACCAGAAGTGTAACTTCCGGTTTTGTGTCTGCCAAATAGAGCTCCAAGCTCAGTAATGCCAAATTTAAAATTTTACTTTCTTCATCCTCTACATCTGCTTGCACTTCCTCTGTTCCTTCCACTACATTTACGTTTGCCCTTTGTTTGTTTTCCTTCCCTGATGATTTCTGATTTTCATCACTATCATATAGTCAGTCCTCATCACCTTTATTTTCTGTAGTCACTTTTTTATTTAGCCTGCAATCCCTTGCTAAATGTCCTTTCTTACTGCACTTAAAGCACTCACCTTTCTTTTTTCTCTCTTCAAAATCTTCTGACCTTTTGTCAGATTGTCTATTTCCCTGGGTATTTTTTTTACCCTTTTTACCTGACTGTACTACAAAGATCTCTGCTCCGTCTTCAGCTGTGAAGACCTGTGTCTTCTTTTTCTTTTTACTATTAAAGTGTCTTTCAGCATGTCTGGCATATTCAAGTAAGGCTTGTAGCCTACTTGTTCGATGATCTATCATATGCTTTGTAATAAAGCTACTGATAGGTGCAATGCAACCTTTCAAAAACGCATTTTTAAGTTGCTGTTTATACGAGGTATTATGTGTCTGATTTTTAGGAATAGCCATACCACTATGGTTATTGAAACATTCCAATAATTTACCATAGTACCCATCTACAGTTTCATTCTCTTGCTGTATGCATTGATTAATGCAAGTCCAATGTGCTCTAGGTTTCCATTTTTTAGAAATTTGGTCTGTAAGACCTTTCACTCTGTTGTCTAATTTTGCGTCACTATGTGGGAGTGGTTTAAGCTCTGCATTACGAGGATTCCAGGTGCCACAAATCATGTGCCAGTCTGGACCTACAATCTGTTTAACTACCTTTTCTACTTCTTCCCCATTCAAGTGGTAACTCAGTCTCATACCTTGTAAATCTTGTAAAAACTTTGTGTAATTAACTTTTGGATGAGGGATTCCCTCTGTAGCTTTCCGAATATCTTCCGGTGTCCATGGTCTATATACTAGAAGAGTTGGGTCCTGCCCTTCCTGTCCTGCCTGAGGATTTGGTACCTCGATCAGTGGACAGATTTCTTCCTCACTCTCTTCTAGTGTGTTTCTCCCTATTTTATATAAGTCTGTGTCCCCAAGTGTTTTACGTGTCCGGGACCTAGTTTCAATAGGATCTCTAACAAATGGTTTTAGTACTCTTGTAACTTCAGGATAACATGGAGGTGGACCAGCTTGTCCTCCTGCTTTATATCCTGAAAAAGGCATTGGAGGGGGCGGAGGGGGAGGGGCTGTCGCTATTACTGTATTATTATCCTCTTTGTCTAAAAATAATGTTTTTGCATTTTTAGTTTTCTGTTCCCTTTGGTTTACTTCCTCAATCCACCTGTGTGCCTGAGGAAATGCCTAATTGTTGTTGTTTTTTTGCCTGACCTTCTGCGTCAGATTTAAGCTGTTTTAAAAGTTTAACTAATGAAATCTTGTTTAATTTACTGTCTAATCCGTATTTATTAACCCATTTTGTATAATACCTTACATTATTAGTCCGTTGTAATTGCATATATTTTGCGTCATTAGTTAGGGGCGGATCTCGCGATTTTTTAATGCACTGATTTCCCATTCTAAAAGAAAATGTTACGTAACCCTTTTCACCACGTGGTATTTCAGTTCCTTACACAGTTTATCTAGAATAACTGCCTACCTTATTCTGTTTCCCTGATCTCTGACAAAATATACAGCAATTTCCTTTTGTCCCTGATCTGTATAACAAATCTCTGACAATGACATTTAATGTAACCTAGTCCCTGATCTAAAACAGAAAAAAGGCAAATATTTTCCTACCTGAGCCTCCTGGGTCGACCAGTTCGAGACCGCTCTTGACAGATCAGAAAGTGGCCAGCCTCTCAAAATGACAATTCAGTCGGAGGTCTTTGTGTTTCAAGAAGAACCGTTTTGGTAACTTTCCTGCGCCGTATTCGACCACCGATACACTCTGATCTGCAGCTTACCAAGGGAATTCCGGTTCAAGGAGGACCAAACTGTTAAATAAAAACAAATGATAACAACACAGGAGGCTCAGATGCAAAAGTTTACTAGTGTACACCAGGAGGCAAAAAAACATACAAGTACAGAGTTTTGTCTGACATGATGCAGGAAATACACAATTTTATATAGTCTTACATTCAAGCTGTGCCCACCTTACTGACGTGGTTAGTCACAGGGCACCTACATCACTATGGTCTACAATATTCTATTCATAAGAAAAAGCTGATGTTATACATTTTAAAAGTTTTCCCATGGGAATAATACAGCCTTGCAAAGCACCTGGTTCGTTATAATGTCTTTCTGTAAATGTTACTCTTCCAAGGTCTCAGGCTTGCTTGAATACAATAGCTGGTTCAATCTTCTTGCAACTTTACTTTAGCAGCTGTGTCTTATCTCTGATACATTTACAAGGTCAATTATCTCAGAGGAAGGAATAAGAATATTCAATGCTTTATACATTTAATTTTCCTGACCCAGCAGATAATCATTAGTGAAAAACATAAGCTTGCTGAGCTGGCTACTGCCAGGGTCAGAGTTCAAATACACTGCAGCTCCAAAGCTTCAAGCAATTGCATGTAAAATCATTCTTATTGCCATATTGTAAATAGAATAAAATGCATTATATACTATTTGCTTTTAAGCTAGCACTTTATACATGTTCAAATACATATTTTTCTAACAATCAGTCAGAGGAGCCCTCCAAAGCTTCCCTCCTGCACTATGGACAACTTAGCTGCACACTGAGCAGCATTGCCACACTTAACCCTAACCTTGAATAGAACAAGCCCCATTTATTTGTCCTAGTGCAAAAAACTAGTCTAACTAGCACAGTCCCTTCCCTAATAGTACATATGGTAAAAACCCTGCTATAATGGACGGGCAGTTTCCCACCATTTCTCCAGCCAGCCTGACTGACATGGGCATACTGAGGCAATGTAGTAATTGCCTCATGTATACTGATAACCATTTAGTCCTAAAACAAACTAATACCCTATGTGACAGATGTAATTACACTATGAAATTGGAGTCAGTTCTCTCCATAACAAAAAACTGGACATCAAACAGGTTGTCAGCACACACACACTTCACCTCTCAAACAAAATAAAGACACAACACATAAACCTGCATACACAGAGATACTCACGAGAAGTCTACCAAAAGATCAGAGACTTCCAAAATATAAATTAATTTCACAGACTACTATACAAATAGTAACTACTACACATAATAACACATACACCAGGCTCTCAACAATTAACCTCTCAAGGCAAAACACCTCAAAACCTAATGTCTTAGTCATAGGTAATTCCATAGTGAGACATACAGATGTCTCTCTCACCAAGCTGGACTAAGAGAAGGTCACGGTCAGCTGCGTGTAAGGTGCCAGGATCCAGCAAATCACACATGCACTCAATCACTCAACAAAAAGTACCCATTATAACTCAGTCATAGTCCATGTTGGGGTGAATGACTTGAGAAGTACCTCTCTGGACTATATGATGACAAACATGACTGAACTCTCAGATTATTTGTCCCAGGCAGGTATGACCCTAGCCCTAAGCAGCATTCTACCTTCAACCAGGATAATGCACAATATAATCAAAAAATTGATGAAACAGAATATATAGCAATCCACAAGGTAAATGCTCTGCCACTAAAATAGTCAAAGTACATAAGTATAACAAAAGCAAACAGCAGAGACAATCACGGACTCCAAATAATGCCAACGCTAAGCACTTTCACTATCCGCTTAATCAGATCATATGGTCTGATGAAGCAGATAGTGAAAACGCTTACCATTGTGCACAATAAATGAACTTTGTTTTTTATGAATAGTGGATACTGGCGTTATTTGGAGTTCATGGTTGTCGCTACTGCTTGATTTTGTTATACTTTATCAAAAAATTATCGACTTCAACAATTTTCTTAGCCTCTGGGGTCCATCCAGGAGGATCCAGTATCCGTCAGCCTGAGAAGACATGGTCAACACGACACACTGCTTTGCCAGTGATTGTCTGCACCTGTCCCCTCTAGGATTTTGGATACTGGTAAAGGTGCTTTCAGGCAATGTCAAAACAAAAACATTTTCAATGTAAAATAATCCACTCAAGGCAAACTAAAGGTTTTGCTGCTTAATGCTAGAAGTCTGAACAGGAAGGTGCCCTCCCTGGAAGCACTCTTCACCTTGGAAGATGCTGATGTCTTTGTGGTTACTGAGACATGGTTCAGGGCCTCAGAAACCACCGAAGCTGTGCAAGACTACAATGTCTTCCACGTGTTCAGACTTCAAAATGAGTGTGAAAGAACCAAAGGTGGAGGTGTATCCATCTTCATTAAGGCCAAGTGCACCTCAAGACTGGTCAGACAGTATGACTCATTCAAACTACTCCATGTCCAACTATCCATAGGAAAAGTACCTTGCCACAATATTGCTAGCTATAGGTCCCCCACCATGAACCAAGAAAAGCACACCAACTACCTGGACTTAATGGAGTCCCTCAACATACAGCGCAACATCTTACTCATGGGAGATTTCAACTATACATCCATCGACTGGAAGACTTACATGAGCACAAACATGCTCATCCAGGGATTCTTGGACTACGTCAACACAAATGCTCTGGGATAAGATAGTGTGCACCCCCATAAAGGGCTGAAATGTCCTATACATAGTACTCACCAGCATGGGAGGGTTACTGCACTCCCACATGTAAGATGCCCTCCCTGATAAGGTATGACCATAAATCAGTCTTCTTCAAAGTAACTATTGGACCTGATGCCACCACAGGAGCAAAAAAACTACAAAAATCCCAAAGAAAATTGCAACCTACTAAGTGATGGTATAAAAAGTTTTATATCCTCCACAATTACAAACAACAGTGACTGCTGTGCAGAGGTGTTTGGAAATACCCTATATAAACAGTTAAACAACTGTATATATTATGCTGTATCTGACCAGATCAAACGAGGTCCTCACAGAAAAACAAGCCACTCTGGTGGACCTGAAATATAAGCAGGTTATATAACAAGAGAAAGAAACTGATGTCTAAGAGCAAGAGTAACTGAAGAATTCTCTCCACAGCTTGAACAAGCAAATCAGAAATATTGTAAAGTCCTCTAAAACTAATTACAAAGCTAAAATAGCATTCCTAGTCAAGGATAATCATAAGGCATTGTTTAACTAAATCCAAAATCTAAAAGGGAATTCCCAGCTATGTGCAGAACTGGTAGTGGATGGCACCACTCATACTAAACCAGTGGAAACTGTCAACCAGCTAGCTGACAGATTTGATACAAACTTCACATGCATGTCCCCACCAGCCATACCCCAAAGCATACCAGACACTAGTCCTCTGCCTACTGTCTCTAGAGATTAGGTAATATCTGCACTCTCTAAGGCCAAAATCATGGCCTCAGTGGGACCAGATAACATTCCAGATTGCTTTCTAAGCAATTTAAAACAGGACCTAGTAGACCCACTTGGCACTGTCTTTAACCGTAGAGTGAGAACCGGCTTTGTTCCAGCAGAGTGGAGAACAGCAACAGTAATCCCCTCGCACAAAGTGGGCTATCAACTGACCCTGGCAACTATAAATACCATAAGTCTAACTAGCCTCTTCTGAAAGGCCATGGAAAGAAAAATTATGGACCTTATCAACAAGGACATAGGTGACCTTCAAACTCTAGACCCAACCCAGTTTGGCTTTGTTAAGGCTGGATCATGCTTAATAAACCTAGTAGACTTCTTTGAGAAAGTCATCAAAGCCCTGGATGAAAATAAGACTCTGCCTACCACCTATCTTGACCTAGCTAAGGCCTTTTCCACAATCGCCCATTCAGGTATCATTGAGAAACTCAGCCAGCTGAGGAGTAACCCTTACATCACTAGAATGGCAGCCAATTAGCACACATACAGAACACATACTGTCAAAGTTGGAGACTCTACCTCTACCAGTAGAGCCATCATCAGTACCATAGTATAAGGATCTGTGATGGGCCGTTTACTGTTTGGAATCTATTTCTCAGTAGTCCAGGCTAAAGAAGATGGCATTTAGATTACCAGGTTCGCTGATGATGGCAGATTGGGTGCAATCATTAAGTCCCCCAATGATGTTAACATATTACAGGAGGGGCTAACACAGACAAATGACTGGTGCCAAAGCCGTGGCCTTAATAAATGCAAAAAAGTGCACTATTATCCTCCTTAGTAATGCAGAGTTCCCTTCTGATTATGATGTTGACAGCACCCCCTAAGTTCAAACTCAGTGGTGCAAGGTCTAGGAACACAGGGTGATAGCAATCTGAACTTCGACCACCAATTTTCCACAGTGGAAAGGAAAGCCTTCTTTGTTCCACATCTCATAAGCAAGGGCATTGCATCCAGGTCTAAGGATGCTATAACTACATTGTACTAGACACTTATCAGACCATTAATAGAGCACAATGCTCCCTTTAGCATGTACCACACCAGACACCTGCAGCAGCTGGGGAGACCACATAGGTTTATCTCAAAGAAAATACAGGGCTTCCAAATCATGACCTATGTGGTAGACTGAAAGCCCTGTCACTGTACTCTGTATCTTATAGGTTGATGAGAAATTACTTGTGCCTGGTGTACAGGGCAGTCTCTGACCCTGCTCTGATGGAAATGCTGCAAATCCGCAAGTCAAATGGCATGAGTCACTCAATTTAAGTATCTTAGCCTAGCCTGTGACATAAACAGAACATGTTGGACAGAAAGATATATCTCCCAGAGATTGGTATTCCTCTGGAATAAGCTTCCAATTCATGTGAAGCAGAGCTACTCACTGACTCTATTCAAGCACAACCTAGACAAATGGATGGGAGACCACAAATTGACTCTGGGGGTGGCACCCATGTCCCTCATGGACATGAATAGTCAGTGTTGATCATAGACTTGCTCTGTGAATTATGTCCATCAAAACCTGGAAAACTGGGGCAACTCAGGATCAGCATGGCTAGGCTTATAAGGCTTCTAGCCCAATAACTTCCTATGAACCTAAAATCAGAATGTTCATAGGTTCATAGGTGTGTACTAGGCTAATGGCCCTGGAGCCTTTACAAGCCTAGCCCATAGAAGTGCCCTGGCATTGTGCCACCCAACATTAGTTCCCAGTGCCTCTAAGAAGCAGAGTCACTGGAGTGATCCCTGGGGTGAACTTACTATTACCCATCCACTCATCAAAATTTCTCTTGAAGAGGGATAGCGAGGTGCTCTGCTTGATATGTATGGGAAGTCTATTACGGAGCATGGGCAGTCTCTGGATGAGGAACTTGTCCCTCCAGCATGTTCTGTTGATTGTGGTAATGAGGTTGAGGTCTCTGGACCGTGTGGTGAGAAGGGATTGGGATCTCTTGAGATGTAGCATTTCTAACAGAGATGGGTCAGACATGGCTTTGTAAGTTAAGCAGAGATTGCCTCTAAGTAGACGATATGAGACAGAGAATAGCTGGAGTCTTTTGAGTCTACCCATGTAGGACATGTGTTTAATGCCTAGGATCCTCTTCGTGAGGTACTTCTGTGGCTTCTCCAGCTGTTGCAGGTGTCTAGTGAGGTACATGTCAAATGGGAATTATACTCAATGAGTGATCTAATGAGGGAAGAGTAAAAAGAGACAATGACCTCTTTCTTCCTGTATGCAAAACCCTTGGTAATGAGATGTGCCAATAGAAGGACTTTCTGACCACAGTAGCAATGTGGTGATCGAAGGAGAGGTTGCTGTCAACCTGCATCCCCAGATCTCTTATAATGCCTTCAGTGTTCAGAGGGCTCTCGTAGAGTGGTAATTAGTGGGAACTGAGTTTTTACCAAAGGGGATGACAATGCATTTTTTGGCATTAAGCTTAAGGCCATGGTTTCGACACCAGTCATTGGTCTCAGTGAGACATTTCTGTAGGATGTCTGCATCACTTGTTAATAATGGCTCCCAGCTTGCAGTCGTCTGTGAACTTGGTCAGCCAGAGACCATTTGTGTTGGCTTGGACTTCTGAGAAGTAGATGCCGAACAGGAGAGGTCCCAGGACCAATCCCTGTGGGACTCCACCAAGGATACCTTGTATGTTAGGCATAGATCAGCTCTCAGTAGAGTATAGAAGGCAGAGTATAGAGACGGGATTTTTAGGTGATAAGCATAAGACGCTGTGTTTATGCCCTGTATTCTTTTCGTAAGCATTCTGTGGACATTCCAGTTGCTGCATGTATTTTTTCAGGTACATTCCAAAGGGTGAATTACACTCAATGATGTTTCTGATGAAGGCATAATATAGTGGTACGATGACTTCCCTTGACTTAGATGCCATGCACTTACTTATAAGTTGAGAAACATAGAAGGATTTCCTTAATACCGTGGATACATGTTGGTTGAAGGCCAGGTTACAGTCTACATGTGTTCCCAGATCCCTGACTAGTAGATCAAATTATAGAGTAGTTTTATTGGTGATGTAGTTTCCTGGGGCGACAGACTTCCCAAAAAGTACTATAATGCATTTCTTTGCATTGAGTTTTAAGTCATAGTTTTGGCAGCAGTTATTTGTCTGTGTTAGGCCTTCTTGTAAGTTGTTAGTGCCGTGAGAGGATTCCATCACTGCTCCTACTTTGCAGTCGTTTCAAGACATGGTCTAGCAGAGGCCTTTGACATTGGCCATGATGTCAGAGAAGCAGATTCCAAAGAGGAATGGGTCCAGCACAGGGTCTTGAGGGACTCCACTTGTAACTTGCCCTTTGAGGAGGTGGTCTCACCAATCCTAACTTCCTGGGTCGTATCTGCCAGCCAGCTGGCTACCCAGTGTGTTATATAGGGTTCTATGCCTAATTCTATAATTCTTTTAACAATGTCATTGTATCAAATGCCTTAGCCAGGTCAAGGTAGGCGGTATGCACTGTTTTACCCTCATCCATTGCCTAAGTGACCTTCTCAAAGATGTCCACCAGGTTCAGTAGGCATTACCTTCTACTGACAAAGGCAAAGTGGGATGGACCCAGTGTCTAAACATCTCCTATGTTTTTGTTGATCATTTTCATGATAATTCTTTCCATGGCTTTGCATATAACACTAGTCAAACTAATGGTTGTTTAGTTTCCAGGATCCGTTGTTGGTCTGCCCTTATGAAGAAGGATGATTGTTGCAGTCCTCCATTCTCATGGCAATAAGCCTGTTGTAAGACTATAATTAAAGAGTAACTCCAGTGGCCCTGATAGGTCATATTTTAAACTATTCATGGGGCATCCCAGGATATTATCAGGGCCTGTTCAGGCTGTATTCTTGGCCTCGGTGAGCACAGCCAGCTCACGATCTCTGCTTACAGTTGAAGAAATCATTTTGAAGCTATTTTTGGGAGGTGGCAGAGGTAAGGGGGGGGGGAGTAAAACTGGAAATGAATTTGTCAGCCAGTAGATTCTCTATATTAACTGGCTCAGTGAATGTAGCACCATTAACCACCAGTTCAGCACACTGCTTTGTACTGCCTTTGAGGTTTCTGACACAGCTCAAAAGGCTTTATGGTTGTCTTTTGTCTGGGAGGCTATTTTAAGCTGAACATTAGATTTATTGGACTTGATTAGCACTCTTAGCTGACTGTTTATTTCGGTCCGAGAGTTCCTGCCTTCCTGATTTTAGTCATGAATTTTGTTCTTTTGCTGTATAAGCTGCTTAATCTGGGATGGCACCAGGATGCTATGATTTTGGTGTTGGTTTTAGCCTTATATCTGGTAGGTACAGTAGCCTCTGTGCAGCCCTTGACATAGTTGTACAGACTTCTGGGAACAATTTTCATAGGCTGCCCTGTTCTCTGGACTTGGGGGGCATTTAATTTTGACAAACTATCACTTAATAAAATGTAGTTTTCCTTGGAATAGTTCCTTTTACTGGGTTTACTGGGGTTACTGAGCTGATTTTGATTTCAAAGGACACAGCTTTATGGTCACACCTTTCCCAGGGAGGATGTGAAATTGGTGGTGGTGCAGCCTTCTTCTTGATTTGTGAGAACTAGGTCTAGTATGTTGAAACCTTTAGTGGGTGCATGCCCAAACTGCTTAAGGGTATTTGTATTTATAAAGTGTAAACATCTCTGTGCCTGCAGATTTGGGGCTATGTAGGATTTCCAGTCTACAGAAGAGTAATTAAAGCCCCCCGTGAGTAAGGTGTTAGGTTGGATGGTGAATGTCTCCAGTAGGTTTAAGTATTTGCTATGAGTTTTGTGGGACATAGAGGGTGACCTCTAGCTAGCAAGGGTATGGTACAGGATTTTATCTATGGTGACTTACCTGCACATGGAGAAACTCCAGTGCATCATTCTGTTTAACCAACCTAGAGGTATGCTTGTTATTGAGGTGTATAGAGAGAATTCCACTGTTAGTCCCTGTCTGTGTAGCTACTGGTCTAGAAGTGTGGAAGGCACTGACATCTTGCAGTACCTGAATACTCTCTGCAGCCTTAGAACATGTCTTAATAACTGCTCAGATGTCTATATTTTCAGATATGAGGAGGGCTTGGAGGAAGTCTATCTTTTTGTTTAGGCTTCTGGCATTGAGCAGTATCACATTGAGGTCCTGTTGAATTGATTTTGCTATGTCGATAGGTTTGTCAATTTGGCATTGCCTAAAAAAACCTCTGTGAGGAGGATAAATTTTTAGCCAGTATTCAAAATCCTAGATGAGACAGGTGCAGACCATCCTTGCCAAAGCAGCACAATCTGTTAACCATGTCTTCCCGTGCTGACAAATATTGGATCCCCTTTGAATGACACCAGAAACTCAGCCATTTGTTAAAATCAATCATCTTTTGCTGGCATTGTGGCATCATCCTTGGTGAAGGTAATATGCTGCTCAGTGCTAGGCTCATACCAGCCTGAGACACATAGTCAGAGAATGCCACAATGTCTCTCTTCATATAGTCCAGGGATGTAAGTCTTAGGTCATTTACACCTACATGGATTATGATTGATCATACTGGTACCTGTGATGCAATACCTTGAGTGTGTGTGTGTGTGTGTGTGTGTGTGTGTGTGTGTGTGTGTGTGTGTGTGTGTGTGTGTGTGTAATTTGGCAGATCCTGGCTCCAGATAGGCAACTAACAGCTATTGTCTCCTTGTTCTTCCTGGTTAGAAGGGCATCAGTATGTCATACAATGGATCCCCCAATGACTACAGTCCTGCAAAGTGTGTTTGCTTGGCATATGAGCTTTGTATATGGGGCTCCACTGATTGAGGTTGTATGTATGGTGTTAGGTGTTGTTTTTGTTGAGTACTTTAGGACTTGATGAGGATACTCTTTGCAGATGAGTACTCTAAGAGATATTTTTTCTTTAGGAAGATTGCATTTAAGTGCCTCAGGATATATTGGTCTGTGTTTGTGTTGTGTGCTATGTGTGGGGTGTCCTGTGTATATAGCTTTGACAACCTGTTGAGTGCTTCTTGAGAGTTTGGCCTCCAGTAACACTGCGTATGTGCACTTCTGACATACTGTATCTGGTACTTTAAGGATTAAGCAGTTGTCAGTAAATGTGAGACCATTGCTATATTGCCTCAAGATACCCATATCCATCAAGGTGGCTGCAGAGAAATTAGGAAATTGCATAGCCATGTTGTCAGGTCTGCATATGGGAGTTAACAGAAGGCTATTAAGGGTGCTTTTTGGGGGAGTGGATGTAGGGAGACTAGGCTATAAAATACTAAATCTAACAACAATATCTGAATGGGGTATTGTGTCAAATGTCTTGGCCAGGTAAAGGTAGGCAACATGAATCATTTTGCCCTCATCCATTGCTTTGGTGACCTTCTTAAATAATTCTATCAGATTGCATAGGCATGACTTGTCCTTGGCAAAACCAAACTGGATGGTCCAGTTTATGGAGGTTTCCTGTGCCATTCTTGATCATTTTCCACGGTCATTCTTTCCATGGCTTTGCATAGGAGACTAGTGAGACTTATGGGTCTGTAGTTTACAGGGTCTGTAGATGGATCACCTTTGTGTACAAGGATGACAGTTGTTGCCCTCGATTTGTGAGGCAGAAAGCCTGCTTGGAGGCTATGATTCAATAGTAATAGTAAATAAGTAGTTATGTGTGTGTCTCTGTACATAGGCATGTATGTATGTAAATAGGTATGTATGTATATAAGTATGTACGTATGTATTTAGGTGTGTACATAAGTATGTATGCATACATATACATAGGTATGTATGTATAGGTATGCATGTATGTACATAGGTATCTATGTATGTATGTATGTACATAGGTACATATGTATGTATATAAAAATGTATGTATATATGTAAAGGCTATGGAATAGGAGTTTTGCTGTGCAAATTATGCTGAGTGTATGAAAATCAAAGATGAGTTATGAATCTGGAGGCAAAACAGAATAGTAAGGAAGTTACAGTATTAGTCATGAGCCAATTACTCATGGCTTTGGAAAATAGTTTGGAGAAGAGAAGTAAAATGCAAAGAGGGGAAGGAACATATTGCTACATAGGAATGCGAAGGACATATAGAAAGTGTAAGGGAAGGAACATATTGCTGCATAGGAATGAGAAGGACATATAGAAGGTGTAAGGGAAGGAACATATTGCTGCATAGGAATGAGAAGGACATATAGAAGGTGTAAGAGAAGGAACGTACTGCTGCATAGGAATAAGAAGGACATATAGAAGTTGTAAGGGAAGGGGTGAAGACATAAAGGAGGTACATTACAAGGAGGTAAGCAGAAAGGCAATCAAGGAGGGGTAGGAAGGAAAAATAAAAGTTGAAATGAAATTGACTGAAGTGGTCAAGAAGGGGAAGAGAGGTGTTAAGAAAGGTGTTTAATCAAAAGGCAGAAAGGTAGGGCATACCTTGTGAGGCTAAGCAAAGTTGGAATGATCTCATAGAACCCTAGGAAAATCAAAGCTAATAAAATAATGATATGTTTTATTCTTAAAACATATTCCTAAATCAAACTTTATTATATAAAGAAAGAAAGGGGGGTGCTAGTGAAAAGTTGGTCCGAATGAGGAGCATAGTGGGTTAGTGCAAGGGTACAGACTGAGGAGATGGAGAGGGCACTGGATGCCTAAGGGAAGATAACGACACAATGACTATGTAAGCTGTCTTTCAGATTTTTTATGAAGTTGGTCAGTGTTCTGGTAAATGAAAATCAGACAGTTTGGTAGTTTAGTGGTCCTCACACTCTGCATCATAGTTAAAGGGTTTGGAGTTCAGCCATGGCCTCAACTCAGTGTCTGCATGGAGTTTTGCATTATCTCTCCATATAGATATGTTTTTTTTGGGGTGCACCTGTTTTCTCCCACCTTCCTAAACATGCTGTTTGGTTTAAAATCACACTAGAATAGTCACAACCAACTGAATAAAAAATAAAAATAGATTCCCGACTGCAAGTAGGATAAATTCTCTCATAAATTTATTAAGAACAAACACCATATATAAGCGCTTTCATCTCACAATGAGACTTCATCAGATACAACTATAACAGTGATACACCTACTATATATAATGTCTTAATGACCTTAATTAATTATACAATTAAACCATTTTAAAAAACCTTTTTAAAGCAGTAATGTCACCTAACTTTTTTTAAAATACACATAATATCATTTTATGCCATAAACTTTATGTGCAACGTAATACAATGCAAATATATATATATTTCAATTGTGTATCAAACATATGTTTAAAAATGTGTGTTGAATAAACATAAATAGATAAGATTTCTCCCTTTAAAGATATTAAAAACAAATGTATAATAAATTGTTAGTAGATTTATGAAAGATCTGTGATAGGTTAGAACAAAATATTGTTAAGGATGAAGAAAGTATGCAAAACATATTATAACAAATATGTTAAACTTTTGCTGCCTTTTCAACAAGTATGGGCTTAATACTAATGTACTCATGATATTATGTGTATTTTAAAAAAAGTTAGGTGACAAAGGTCATTAAGACATTATATATAGTAGGTGTAGCACTGTTATAGTTGTATCTGATGAAGTCTCATTGTGAGATGAAAGCGCTTATATATGGTGTTTGTTCTTAATAAATTTATGAGAGAATTTATCCTACTTGCAGTCGGGAATCTATTTTTATTTTTTATTCAGTTGGTTGTGACTATTCTAGTGTGATTTTGGTTCTTTGGAGTGGTTCCTGTTATTGCCTGGAGGATTGCTGAGGAACTTATAAACTTTCGGTGCTACCTACTATGGAAGGTTCTCCTGGTGATTCGACTAATATTGGACAAGATAATTTGTTTAGTCCTGATAGTTTTATTAGGACACAGCAAGAAGTTACAGAAGTGCGTGAAGAACTGGCTACGTTAAGAAGTGATTTAACTAGGCTTATAGACTTGTTCAGCCAAAACGAGCCAGCAGATGGAGCTATTTCCACATGCAATGGCTCTACACGTGGTTCAGCGCAGTTTCTAACGTCATCTCCATGCTCCAGAATGGTGAGTTATTGTGGTAGCAAGACAAATGCAAAGGAAAGTGAACCAAGCGAACAAAATAATCAAAGTAAGGCTGGAGATGCGTTTTTATCACCATCGAGTGGATCTAATGGGCAAATCAATGCGGTGGAACGACAGGATTGGGTGGTACAACACAAGATTTCTAAACCTAAAGGTACTGTTAACCACGCTGATAAATGTACTAGAGAGGCAGCTATTAATATTGATGGTACAGCATCAGCGACACATAATAATGAAAACAGGGAACATTCCTTTTGTTTTAGAGATGTGTTGGACAAAAAATTTGAATTTAACACATCCTTTTCTGTTAAGCATTTACAAGGCAATTTGGCTGGACATGATTTAAATGAAACAAATGTTCCTACGCTAAAAGATTTAATTTATCTATTTGAAAAAAAACTGTTTAAATATAAATGCTTGCAAATTGACAACAGATATTTGCATTGCTGTGTAAGTCATAAAATAGTTCCTCAGGGACTTAGATTTTTTAAATATCCATTTGGTGTGTTATATACTGATGTGGTTTTAAAGGATTTCCATGATTTTTTTGATGAATGTGGACTTGGCTTGATTTTAAAACTGATTAAATACAATGAAACACAGATGAATGTTTTGTTGGCAGAGTTAAACAAACTAAATGATGATATTCTGAAAGATTTGTTGTTTGAGGAATACAAATATTTGTACAATAGAGTGTTGAAAAAAACAGATGATAGGATTAATAAGGTTTTTTCTAGGAAACAGAAAAAGTTTATGAGGGACAAGGAACAATATACTAGGGGTAAAATGTATCCTGGACTTCTTAACAATTTTAAAACCAGAAAAAATATGCAGGAGTTGGTCCACCCTAAGCAATTTGATAAAGAGGAATCTAATGATGTACAAAGAATTAAATTCCAAGGCAGAAATAATTATGGTAACAGTATTCCTAATAGAGTTTTAGATGAACTTGATTCTTTTTCTGAACCACATGAACATTTTTTAGGCCCCAGGAGGTCAGAACGTCTGGCAAACAAAACCAGACTCACATCCGACTCGGGTTACCCAACAAGTTCATATGGGAACAGTTATGGATGGAAAAATGTGGGGAAGATGAACAGATAAATGTTATTACACAGGCCGATGGTATAGTTTCTGAATACAAAGGTTTTAAAATTTTTAACTATACCTCTATTGCCTTGGAAAAGAATCATTTTAATTTATTTTCAAAAGGTTTCAAGTTTGTCAAATCACAGTATGGTGATTTGGCTCATATTTTAACAGATTTTAAATTATATCTTAGAAAATTAAACCTTGGCTTGATATATAAGAAGGTCTCGGGAGACAATGCTAGCACTAATAGAGGATTAGTGAGGCATAGTACATACAACCCACCCCTGCATCCAGCACTTATTACTTTTGAAAATATTGTTACGAAAGAAATTTACGATACTTATACAAAAAATAAAAGAAAAATGGAATATCATAACTTAAGCAAGGAGGAAGAGAAGCTGCTTAGTGAATTAAAAACACAGAAAGAAATTAGAATTATGAAACTGGATAAGGGTGGGGGGGGGTTGTTATATTTGATAATGAAGAATATAATAATTCCCTAACTAATATTTTGTTGGACTCAACTACATATTCTTTGGTTTCATACAATGAGATACAAATCGCATATAATAGAATTGATTCCCTTTTGGAGGAATATCTTTTGGAAAATAGAGTAGATAAATCAACATATAATTTTTTGAAACAAACATATCCAATTATTCCTCAGTTTTTTGGGTACCTAAGGTACATAAATCTATATCTGAGCCCCTGTTTAGACCCATTGTATCAGCCGTAATTCTAAAACACATCCACTAGCAGTGTATATAGACAGCCTTACGAAAAATATTGTAACTGGGATGGAACATTCAATTAAAGATTCTTGGGAATTTCTTAGTAAATTAAATAAAGGATTGTGGTCAGAAAGCTGTATATTTTTAACTATTGATGTTAAGAATTTATTCACTTGTATACCACGGATTGAGGGACATGAATTTTTTGAGGAAAGTATCCATAATCATTTGGACTTACCTTATGATCAGAAGTTATTAATTCTGGAATTAATGGAAGTGGTGCTGGACAATAATTATATAGTCTTCCAAGGCAAATATTACCAACAGTGAATATTACCAACAAACTAGTGGAGTAGCAATGGGGGCAGCTTGTGCCCCCATTTTTGCTAATCTAGTTATGTTGGAATGGGAGGAAAGATTTGTGTTAAATAGCATTTATAAGGAACATATGAAGTGCTACCTAAAATTTTTGGATGATATTTTTGTTATTTGGGATGGCACTAAGGAAAGTGTAACTGAATTCATTAATTATTTGAATAAAACTACTAAGTGCCTTTCTTTCACACACGTTGTCGATGATTATAGTATTAATTATTTGGACATCACTATTTATAAAACACAATTTGGTTTTAAGTCCAGAATTTTTCGTAAGGATACATGGTGTAATAGTTATTTGCACCACAATAGTTCTCATCCTTTCCACCAGAAAAGGAGTCTGATTAAGGGTCAAGCTGTCAGGTTGGCTAGGATGATCTCTGAATTCTCTGACTTATTTGAAGAATTTATTTTTCTTGGTGAAAGGTTTATTGAGAGAGGATACCCCAGGGACTTAGTTGGCAAAGTACTGGAAGAAGTTTATAACGGTTGGGGTACCAAATATAAAGCCTTATTAGGTGAACCCTTTAAAACAGTGGGAGAATGTGATAAAGTAACAACAACAACAATAAAAAATTACCAGGGGGCATGTATTACTGAATTTAATATGTTTTCTGATTTTTTTACACAAATAGTAGAAGCCAATTGGTGTATATATAAAAACCAACAAAGAATTATATGAAGTGATAGGAAATAAACCACACTTTATTTATAGGACAGGAATGAATTTCAAAAGGTGTTTTGAAATAGCAGATAAGAATGTGAATAGTAAACAGGCAACTAGTTCCTGTGGTAGATGTGCACAATGTTCACACATTTTTAAGGAAGAATCTGTGAAATTGAATAATGGTTTGGACAGTATTGTCAAATTTTGTAAGGGTAATTGTTATAGTAGAATGTTGGTATACATGGCTATGTGCACACACTGTTCATCATTTTATATAGGGGAAAACCGAAAGGGCACTAAAAGATAGAATATATGAACATTTTCATGACATTAGAATTAAGAAAAATACTAGTGCCCTATACAAACATTCAATTTCCTGTCCATTTTTTAGCAGTTTTAAATTTGGCATTATTGATTTGGTTAAAAATAACAACAGGGGGGGAGATTTAAAGAATTTATTATTAAATAGGGAACTAAGATGGCAACTGAGACTTAAGGCCAATTACCCCCCAGGTCTTAATGAGTACATTAGTATTAAGCCCACACTTGTTGAAAAGGCAGCAAAAGTTTAACATATTTGTTATAATATGTTTTGCATACTTTCTTCATCCTTAACAATATTTTGTTCTAACCTATCACAGATCTTTCATAAATCTACTAACAATTTATTATACATTTGTTTTTAATATCTTTAAAGGGAGAAATCTTATCTATTTATGTTTATTCAACACACATTTTTAAACATATGTTTGATACACAATTGAAATATATATATTTTTGCATTGTATTAAATTGTACATAAAGTTTATGGCATAAAATGATATTATGTGTATTTTAAAAAAAGTTAGGTGACATTACTGTTTTAAAAAGGTTGCTTTAAAAAGGTTTTTTAAAATGGGTTAATTGTATAATTAATTAAGGTCATTAAGACATTATATATAGTAGGTGTAGCACTGTTATAGTTGTATCTTATGAAGTCTCATTGTGAGATGAAAGTGCTTATATATGGTATTTGTTCTTAATAAATTTATGAGAGAATTTATCCTACTTGTAGTCGGGAATCTATTTTTATTTATATTTTATTTTTTATGCTGTTTGGTTTAGTTGTTCTTGCATATGCTGTATTCCCCTTGCCTTTCTGATATGGGCCATGGCTAAATCTGTGGGCCAGTCAGCTTACCTAGTTAATTAATTAAGAAATGAACCCAACAACATTTGTACCTTTCTACTGTTGTTAGGTGGGTTTCAGTATAAATATCCATGAAAACAGAGGCCTCTGAGCCTAATAGCAGTGGCAAATAAAGTCATGCAGATAATCCTGAAGAAATTCCTGGTTCATTTCCTAAAGGACAAAAATACCAGGATAGTAACTGACATGGGCTCAATGCCAGAAGGGGCTGTCATTAAATGTTGATTTGTTTTATATTCATGACTGAATTATAGGATAACTTGACAGGGTTGTAGCACTGGATGTAGGATGCAACTACCTGGCTTTTTGAATGCTTTCAACTTAGTTTTCCATATGAAGCTGCTAGGAAAACCACAGAGATTGTGAAAAGAGAGAAAAGGACAAACTATATTTCTTCATGCCTAGTGGGTAGGATATAGTCATTTGTCTTGAGATGCATATTAGTAATAAGGAGTCAGAGTTAAAAGGGGGTAATAATGACCCTGTTATGAAGTATGAACAGGAAGGACTGCAAAAGATTAAACAAAACAAGAAAAGGTTATACAGGTACTAGCTGCTCCTGGACCTGACCAGAAGGAGTACAAGAGAAGCCTACAGAGGTGCTAACTGCACCACGACCTGACATGGAGGAGTACAAGAAAAAACACAGAGAGGTGCTAACTGCACCAGGATTTGACCAGGAGGAGTACAAGAAAAGCATACAGAGGTGCTAACTGTGCTTGGACCTGACCAGGAGGAGTACAAGAGAAGCCTACAGAGGTGCTAACTGCACTGGGACCTGACCAGGAGGAGTAATACGAAAGTGCTATGGCAAGAGTGAGCAGAATATTGGGGTAAAACCTCAGAGGAAGAGATTCCAGAATCGTAGATGTATTGATCCCAAATTTCCTAGTACCAGATGAGCCATGAGTGTGACACTCTGGGATCATGCATTGAGACAGACATTGGGCAATAATAAAAAAATATTCCATAAATGATAGAAAAAGTCCAGATGAAGACCAACAGAACGTTGTGTGGGCTAAGGACAAAGGATGTAAACAGTGACTGGGGATTCTGAAGCTCTGTTGACAAAGAAACATGAATGGCTGTACAAGTTCATGTCCAATACATGTGAACAGAAGAGGAAGGAGTTAACACATACATCTGGATGTAGGGACCAACTGCTGCCTAGATTTAGTTAACATTTGCTTACCAGGAAAGTCCAACTTGCAACCAAACCAATTTTCAGCAGAGGCCCAGGGAGTAACACTCCAGACGCATGTCTTTGTGACAGGAGGAAATCAGAGCACCCAGAGGAAATCCACATGAATGCAGGGAGGTCATGCAGAACCCGCACAGAAGAAACCCCAGCCAAGAATTGAACCAGAGAACCTCTTGCTGTGAGGCAACGACGCTACTGCTGCACCACTGTGCTGTCCAATTTGTAGAACATTTCCTAGAAAGGGCTGTGCACCTATGGAATGGATTTTCCTAAAGGGTCCTGGAGACAAACTTCATTCAGGCACTCAAAAGAACATGAGGCCAATGGGAAAAGGGTGAGAGATGAGAAGAGATAGATGGAGGGGAGTGTTAAATATACTATAAACAGACTAGACCATCACTTGTCTCTTTCTGGCATCAAGCTATACAAAGTAATATAATGAAACTTAAGTATAGAATCATTGCCTACATGGCATATTGGTATACTTCC
This sequence comes from Protopterus annectens, assembly GCF_019279795.1. Lineage (NCBI taxonomy): Eukaryota > Metazoa > Chordata > Ceratodontiformes > Protopteridae > Protopterus > Protopterus annectens. Next base: position 1,008,136,703 of record NC_056733.1, on the reverse strand, counting down.
ATACACCTCTGAACTAAAAACAGAGTCTACAAAATCAGGTGTGGAAAACACTAGCCATCAGATAAAACTCAAAACCTCTGCCCAATACTTACTTAAAGGCACATATTTAAAAATGAGGAGGGAATGTCTAGACACTGTAAATAAGTAACGTTCCACAAAAAGCACTAAATGGTTTTCAAACTATGTACTTTCCCACTGAAAATATTAGTCCTCTGAGCCACCAGGAATTTATTTATCAATATTTAAAAAAAAATTGAACTGCAGACTGTTGACACAAGGGACCCCTGCCTAAGCCTTCTGCACTAACTGAGAAATTAGTGTAGCAGGTGATTTTTTTAATACATTTGAATGATATCAGGCATTACGCAATTCCTGCAACATGTTGTTACATACAAAGTAAATGACTTACCACTCAACCTCATAAACAGCTTTTGCCATAACATGCATCTACTGAAGTATAAGAAGTGTGAAACTCGAATATCTGACATTAAGAACTGGTTGTATGCTGTCTGAGCAGGGAAAAAGGAGACATTGTTGACATTCTGACAACAGGGACACATATGAGCTATGTGGTGTTTGTATGTTTCACTGTGTACTTGTGCATATACGAGAGTGACTGAGACAGTTGTTAACTGTGATTCATAGACATGAAAACTAGCTGATAATGAGGTCTTTCCTAATTGTGGCAAATATGTCTATGACTCATAAAATACCTCATCATGGTTACAGGGCCTAGTCCTTTAAAATATTTATTGGTCAATAAACACGCATGTCCTTCATCTATCTCAAAAACATCTAATGTAATTATTTTCCTCTGCTTAGTGGATTAGCACAATTATTTCACAACTTTTTAAATAAATCTTCATATTTTGCATCATTTCTGCCAATTTCCAGCCAATTTTCTTAAATCAAAATAGTCTTATTAATCACAAAGTTATTGCTTAGCAACCAGCCTTTTCCATTGTTGGAGACTTTAGGGTAATACCCTTTATGGGCTATTTATATGACATGCATAAATGTGCTTATATCAAGAACGAACTGCCAGTGGCTGCATTCCTACGACAAACGTTATTATGTTAACTTTCGTTTTCCTTATAAAATGACCACTTCTCCAACAGTTAAATAAATTTGAAATGATCAGCATAAGTTTGTTAAGTGTAAATGATTTTTACAAAAATAACTATGGCCAATGTTTTGCAAAGTCATATTTTCCCTAACTGATCATTGCCACAATGATTTGTCCTGTATACAAGATATAAGTACATTCTTCTAAAAAATGATTAGGGCTATTGGAGTTGCTGTCTCACCTTGCTTCTTTTTATTGCTTTTTTTTTTCTGGCCAGAGTAGAATTTATGTGCATTATAAATGCCTCTTTTATCCTCATAGATTTCCATCTGGCTCTTCAGTTTCATTCCATATCCCGTAGACAGGCAGTTAGGCGAAACACTGACGCAGTAAGCTGACTATGGTTGTGGTTGTGAATGACAGTACGTCCTGCAATGGACTGGCATCCTCACTAGCAGTATACTCTATCTTATGCCCATTGTTTGCTGAAATACGCTGAGGCACTCACACTGCCCACAAATAGAATTGGTATTCTATTTTTTTTTTTTAATAATACCATTTTAATTTTCTATTTTTGTTACTCAAATATTTTTTATTAATTTTTCAAATAATTCCATTGTATAATAATCTTAATACATTTTCTGATAAATAGAACAATATTATTAATTATATACAGTATTTACAAATGGCCTGAAAATTAATTATTATATTGATCAGTCTAGTCAGAGTAACATCATATTAATGAGAGATCATTTGTTCCTTTTTCCTTTCATCCTCATTAGGAGTCTAAGTTCAAGTTTAGTGTCTCAATAAGTGATAGTATTTTTTCCCGTGCATTCTAGATGAAGTAATGAATGAATTAATTAATCAATCAATGACTTAACTTGCAAAAGGAGATAGATGACATATGACAGCAAAAACTGCCAGAGTGCTTCAGGCCCAGTGCATATTAATAAGTCCTGTATTCTCTTAGAAGGATTGCTTTACCTGCCATTTAACATATTTGCTCATCTTCTGACATTTAAAATTAAGCATCTCGTATAAGAAAGGAAAGAGAGAAGGAAGGAACCAACAGATTGTAATGATGGGTGGACAATAACGAAAGAAACGCAGGAAAAGTGTACATAAGAAAACATTGAATTATACTGATGAATAACTCATAAAAAGAGCTCACATAATTTATAGAGTTACACTTTTTACAGAGTTGTGTTCAGATCCTTCACCATACTGTTGTATGGAGATGGAAAATTCTAGTAGAAAACTAACATAAACAGAAGAAAATGTTTTTATCACACACTACCTGAGGGATTGTCTGACAGACTAGATGAAAATATTGTTTTTCAATATATATTTATTACAGCACATATTCAGGTACAACATTTTACATTTATCTAGAATGTGTTATGAGAACTATGAGAATGTGGGATTAATGGGGTTTATAATGGAAAAAGAATAACAATAAAATGTTTTTTTTTTAAACAGCAATACAGTACGCTGTGTCAGTAAAGGTGTTAGCAAGTATGTTGCCTCTAGATTTTGGCTAGACCTTTGACTGGCTGAAGGGCTATATATGACAGGTATAACACAGCTGAATACATTTTTAGTTTCATGAAATACATTTATTGATTTTAACCGTGCACCAAAGTGCATGCATGTTCATTGTGTTGGTTTGGAGTACAGAGATCAATTGATTCAGACCTTGAAACAGGGATGTGCTAATGTAGTTTACTTCTTTCTCCGGAGCTTTCACATATTTTAAGAAAAAAATCATTTTGTACAGTAATACAAATGTGGTTTATAGTTCTGTTGCAGCAGCACTGAGCAAAATGCCAGGTCTGTCAATGTTACGTGTGGTTTCTGGAATGGTTTCCATATAGTCTGATCAGTGACTTCTGTGTAAACTGCTGGCAAACTAGATGTACCTGGAATTATCATCTGTTATTGATGGATGTGCAAGTCTGAAAACCAACATTATTCATAACAAACCAACATTATTCATAACAACGGCTGTTAATTATACCCACTGTTTCTTCTTCAACCCGCACATATTTCTATGACTGTATGCTGAAGCTAGGTGTCTTAGTTCTGTATACGGTAAGACAATCAGAGTGTTGTCATCCAAAACAGACTCCAATAGTGTGCAGTCTAGCTTCTTCTGTTAAGTTAGTACACCATGTTCTTCTTTATTTGATTATTTGCATTAGAGCCAAGGAACTAGGGCAGCTGCGGTGGTGCAGAGGTTAGCACTGCCACCTCACAGCAAGAGGTTCTCCGGTTCGATCCTCGGCTGGGGTGCTTTCTGTGCGGAGTCTGCATGTCCTCCCTGTGGTCACGTGGGTTTCCTCTGCATGCTCCAGTTTCCTCCCACATCCCAAAGACATGCTGCAGGTGGATTGGCACTCTAAATTGGCCCTAGGTGTGAGTGTGTGCATGTGTGTGCCTTCTGTGGAAGGTTGGGCACTGGGCTGGTAACTCAACACTGTAAAACTCCACTGCCAATCATGAGCGGACAGGTGATCCACTGTGGTGACCCCTAACCGGGAAAAGCCAAAAGAAGAAGAAGAAGAGCTAAGGAATTACTAAGTAATACATAGGTGATCTGTTCTTGCTTTGATGATGTGGAACAAGTCCCTAAGGAAGGGGCTAAAAAGGGACCACATTTAGAGCAGTATGGGGCTAAAAGGGGGTCACATTTAGAGCAACAGTGTTACAAAGCTGTGCAGTAAAAAGATGATTAGCATCTCATCAGAAAACTGTGCGCTTAAATACATTTGATAAAAAAATCATTTATTTATTTATTTGTAAGATATGGTTTGCCTTAAAGTTATGTGCTACTGTTTGATAATGAGGAAGGCAAACTTGTGAGGTGTCCCTTTTCAGCCACAATCCAGACTTATAAAGCAGTAAATAATAGTGAAAAAATATTCATTAATACTTAGTTACTTGAGAAATAAAAGTAGCAAATGGTTTAGGTTAATTCTATAGAAATTATAGATCTCTCTGTTTTCAGCACTTAAGCCAAATAACTCCTTTAATACACAGTCCAAGTTACAATTTATAGGGCTGTTTGTTCCAGATAAGAAAGAATACGGCTCTGTCTGATAAAAGCACTGTACTACAGAGTGAAACCAAACCATATGATATTTGGTTGTGTACTAGCATGTCACATTGTGGCATTCTGACTATAATTTTTATATTTCAGCATTTTTATTAGGATTCTCATGTTGTACCACTTTAACTAACCTTTTTATTTTTGCTTATTCATATCATTAGACTTTAGATGCCCCAGTCAAATTCTGGCATCACATAATCTCAAGGGTCCTTACTACAGGGCCTCCTGTCCCAAAGAAGATGTTTTTTTTTAAACTGTATGGACATTGAGTTAATCTCATTTTCTAAACTTCAACCATGAGTCGGTAATATTGAGGCCCAGTACATACTAGGCTGTTTTCCATTTCATTTCTGTGACTTGGGCCTTGCTCTGTTGATTTTCTAAATGCTGCATACATCTAGTATCAACAAAACAAAGCGTACGAGCAGACGGTGTCTGCCTCCGACATTGAACGTGCCAATGTACTTTCCATGGAGCACACAAAATGTTGGCATCTGACTGTGACTGTCTAGTCGCTGTCCATCTATAACTGTTTCTGTATTACCTTTGCTTTATTCACCTTTTTTTTGTTTTGTCAGAATCTGAGCTCGACTTTTCTTATGAATTATTCCAGACTTTATTTGAACTTAGTCAATGTTCCAGTACTAACCTTACTGTTTTTTACTACCTGCTACGTGTTGTGTGCTCAAGAATATGATACCACTTGTTATTGCACTGACCTGGGACTGCTGCAGATGACTTCTGCTGCTTTTCAACTTTTGGAGGCGTCATTAATGATCTATTGCTAATTTTCTTTTATTTCATCCATTTCTTTTAAATAAACAGAGAATCTCTCTGTTGGAGTGAAATACACAGCCTTCTGTAATCTTAGTGCCTAATGTCATTTGTAACAGATTCCTTCAAAGTGTTCCTTGATGTTCAGTGTCAGTATATCATGGGTATATGTAAAAAACGTGCTTCCTAACTCATACATACTGTCTAATCATACTGAATGTCTGCTTGCTAAAATTCGAAATCCTGTAACTGTGATTCTTGAAATATTGGCTCCTATGAATTATTCAAATGTGGGGAACTATGTACCAAGTCTGACATTGCAGTATCTTAGAGTATTTAAACTACTCAAAGATACATTTATCTTGTTGTTAGCACATATAAGCAGTGATAAATATTAGAGGTTATGGAGGACATAGACCCCTATGTTTAGGAAAGCAGGGGGTGAAGCTGTCATGCAAAATAATCCTTTAAAGGTGTGGCAGTTGGTTTTAAAATTTACTGTTGCTATCTGAATTTTAGTTCATTTTTCTAAGTGTTACAACTACAGGCTTACATTTTGCACTTATACTTGAATGTGCCATAAATGATCCCCTACATGTTTTGTGCCATAGATGATCCCCTATGTGTTTTGGCCATAGATGATCCCCTATGTGTTTTGTGCCATAAATGATCCCCTACATGGTTTGTGCCATAGATGATCCCCTATGTGTTTTGGCCATAGATGATCCCCTATGTGTTTTGTGCCATAGATGATCTCCTACGTGTTGTGTGTGCCATAGATGATCCCCTATGTGTTTTGTGCCATAAATGATCCCCTACATGTTTTGTGCCATAGATGATCCCCTATGTGTTTTGTGCCATAAATGATCCCCTACATGGTTTGTGCCATAGATGATCCCCTATGTGTTTTGGCCATAGATGATCCCCTATGTGTTTTGTGCCATAAATGATCCCCTACATGGTTTGTGCCATAGATGATCTCCTACGTGTTGTGTGTGCCATAGATGATCCCCTATGTGTTTTGTGCCATAGATGATCCCCTATGTGTTTTGGCCATAGATGATCCCCTATGTGTTTTGTGCCATAAATGATCCCCTACATGGTTTGTGCCATAGATGATCTCCTACGTGTTGTGTGTGCCATAGATGATCCCCTATGTGTTTTGTGCCATAAATGATCCCCTACATGGTCTGTGCCATAGATGATCCCCTATGTGTTTTGGCCATAGATGATCCCCTACATGGTCTGTGCCATAGATGATCTCCTACGTGTTGTGTGTGCCATAGATGATCCCCTACGTGTTTTGTGCCATAGATGATCCCCTACATGGTTTGTGCCATAGATGATCTCCTACGTGTTATGTGTGCCATAGATGATCCCCTACATGTGTTTTTTCTCATAGATGTGATTTATTTTGCTTCGTATCTGCTAGTTTGTGGAATTTATCAGGTTGTTTCAGCCTATTGCCTATACCATTTGCAGTCCTTTCTTATGATGGTCACAGGTTAAGCATCTCCGCAAGCAAGTATCACTGATTATTTTATATATCAGGTCATTTACAAGAGGAACGTGACTTTGGTTTCTGTGTGATTGTTCTGACTTTACAACTGAAAGCGAATTTTAAGCTGCTTATACTCTGGACTCGTATATCGTAGTAAACAAACTTCCTGCTCCTTATACTCTGAACTCTTATATCCTAGTTAACAAACTTCCTCTTCCTTACACTCTGGACTCATGTATCCTAGCTAACAAACTTCCTGTTCCTTATACTCAGGACTCGTATATCCTAGTTAACAAACTTCTTGCTCTTTACACTCTGGACTCATATTTCCTTGTTAATAAACTTCTTGTTCCTTACACTCTGGTCTCGTATATCCTAGAGTGATGGTCACTAGTCTGAGCCATTAATTAAAGAGCCTCAGTCCTTAGCACTGACAACAGTGAAGGATGGCCACTAGGAAGGAAAGTGGATACACACAGTATTTTCAGATGCCTCTTCTGCCCAGACAACATCCCTCCACTAGAAAACCTCCTCAGCTAGTCTACCCACCATCTCCCCCAAGAAACTATCATTTTTGGTGATTTCAATATTGACTGGCAGTCCTGTTCTGGCAACAATCCAACCCATCATGTAAACCTTCATGGCTTCACCCAACTAGTCCAGTCGCCAACCAGGATAAATAAAAACCCCAGCAAGCACACTACCCTGGATTGGATACTAGTCAGTAAGAGCCCCCAGTCATATATAACAGGCTGCTTATCAGATAGCCTCAGTGATCACTCCCCAACATTCCTACTCAAAAAATACCTATACAAGCTAAACCTGTCATCTACCGTCAAATACGTAAAAAACTAAACTTTAACCCACTCACATTCATCTCATCCCTCAAAGATTGTAACTGGCATCCTCTAAAGTACCTCAGTCTTGATGACGCAGTTGAATTTTTTAATATTACCTTCCTGAGCATCCTTAATGACCAGGTCCCCATAAGACTTTCCAGAACCAAAGCACAACCCTCCCCATGGCTACAGAAAACCACTAAGTCAGAAATGAAAAACAGGGATAAAGCCTGGGAGCACTGGTGCAAAACCAAAACCCCCTCAACTAGACAGAAATTCCTAGAACTACGCAATGAGTCAAAAAGCTAATAAAACAGGACAAATTCCAATACTACCAGTCTGCCCTAGACTCCTCCCAACACAGCCCCAAACAATTCTGTTCCTCCATAAACTCCATCCTCCACCCAGGTAAAGTCAGTACCCCTCTGCCTAACATCCATCACTCCTCAAAAAATATTGCTACCTCATTCAACACACACTTCACACAAACCATACTATCACTAGCTAAACAACACAACCCCCCTCTCCTCCAGCCCACACCTTCAACTAGTAATCTCCCCACTGCCTTCTCTTTTTATCCTGTACCTACCTCCAACATAAAAAAAAACTCTTAACTAAACTTAAGCCCACCAAATTAGCAGCAGACAACCCCCCCCTAGTGAATACCTACAAATCGCAGGTGATGCTCTGGCCTACCCAGTATCCATCTTGATTAACCAATCTCTGTCAGAAAGTTACGTTCCCACACAGTGGAAAGTATCACATATAATTCCCCTCCAAAAAGGTGGACCCTCCACAGAACTAACCAACTACCGCCCCATAGCTATTCTCTCTCCACTCTCCAAAATACTAGAGAGATGCTTACACTCTCAGGTCTCAGACTATCACCTTACTAACAACCTCCTTTCCAATACTCAGCATGGTTTCTGACCAAACCATAGCACCACCACTGCCTTACTCTCCTTTACTAACACTATCCTTCAGTATAAAAACAATGGCTATCTCTCCTCTGCTACTTTCCTAGACCTATCTAAAGAATTTGACATGGTCCCACACAAACAACTTATCTCTGTCCTCAATAACCTATCCTTCTCTCAGTCAGTCACCAACTGGTTTCAGAGTTACCTGTCTGACCGCCAACAATCCGTTGTATGGCAGAATGACATATCTCCCCAACTACCTGTCTCTATAGGGGTTCCCCAAGGATCCATCCTTGGACCCCTACTCTTCTCTGTTTTCACCAATAATCTCACCTCTGCCACCAAACATGGCACACTCATACAATACGCAGATGACTCAACCATCATCTGCTCAGCCCAGTCCCTGCCCAAATTGCAAAAAGTCACACAGGAAGCCTTTTCCACTGTTGAAACTTGGTTATCCGATGCCCAATTAATACTCAACCCAAACAAAACTAAACTATTCATCTTCCAACCCATCAGACATACTCAAAACAACTCTCACTTTAACATCACAGCAAAAGACAACACCACTATATACCCAAATGAACACACCAAATTGCTAGGAGTGGAAATAGACAATAAACTAAAATTTGACATTCACATATCCATGACCATAAAAAAGTCCACAAAAACTAGGAACATTATACAGAAATAAGCAACTTCTCACCAAAGCAGCAAAGATTTCAATAGCAAATTCCCACCTTATCTCCACCCTACCTTATGCCTCTCCAATATATACCAACCTAAGGAAATGCGATCTAAATAAGCTAGAGACCTGCTACAACAAAATTGCCAAATTTGCCACAGGGGCATCCTACCATAGTCACCACTGTCTCTCACTTGCTGAACTGGGCTGGCTTGAACTCCCTCACCTCCTTCAATGGTATCAACTCTCATTCGCCCACAAACTAGTAAAGCATCCACTAAATGTCCCATCCCTCCAGAATCTACTCCAACCATATCGCACCACCAGACCACTAAGATCCAGCAACAAAAATCACTTGCAGATCACTAAAGCTAATAACTCTGCTGGTGAAGCACTATTCTCTTGCACCATAGCCAAATTATGGAACTCCCTCCCTCCCACAATCACCTCCATACTATCATGCACCCACTTCAAAACTTTACTAAAAGCACACCGAAAAACATGCTGCCTATGCCCTTGCAACTCCCACTCTAATATCACCCACCCCATCCAACCACTACCTTTTTTTCCACTCCACTAACTACCTTGATTATAGCAAGCTCAGATGCTCATAAGCCTGGTACTTATTATACAGCAGGAACTTCTTATGGTAACATTTGTTAATGTCTGTTATGGACTTCACAGATAAAGATTCTAGTTGTCTACTGATGTACTATGTTCTTCATCTGTAAATATGTTGAAAGTAATTGCTATGTTAAATTGTTAATCGCTATGTAATCTAATGTAACTACTGTCTGTTTATTTTAACTGTGGAGCTTTTCTCCCCGGGCCTCCACTGAAAATGGACCTAAGTCCAGTCGGACACTCCCGGTTAACTTCTTCTTTCAGCTTTTTCCCGGTTAGGGGTCACCACAGCAGATCTCCTTGTTCGCTCATGATTGGCAGTGGAGTTTTAGGGTGTTGAGTTGCCAGCTCAGCGCCCAACCTTCCACAGAAGGCACACACATGCCCACCCTCACACCTAGGGCCAATTTAGAGTGTCCAATCCACCTGCAGCATGTCTTTGGGATGTGGGAGAAAACCGGTGCACCCGGAGGAAACCCACACGACCACAGCGAGGACATGCAGAATCCGCACAGAAGGCACCCCAGCTGAGGATCAAACTGGAGAACCTCTTGCTGTGAGGCGGCAATGCTAACCACTGCACCACCGTGGCCACCCTGGACACTCCCGGTTAACAAATGTAAATAAATAAAATAAAATAAATAAGGTAATTATGCTACCACCAGTCAGCTATTCTAAAGTTCTTTCAGAGGTACCCAATTATACTGAGTAAAAGTAATACTAATACAAATGGTAGAGTTTGACCAATGCAACAAGGCTTTCAGGACCTGCTACAGTGTCACGAAAATAAACATAAATACTCTTAAGATGTTAAAAGTATTCTCTAAAAGACCAGCCACAATGAAAGGTATAGAAATATTTTAATAATAAATAATAAAATAGAAAACATGAGCATACTGAATATATAATTACAATAAACACCAGAGTTTCATTCACAGGAGATATAAAAATAACACAGTTGAACAGATTCACACAGATGCAGAAAAACAATACTTAACTAACCTCACTATGTTTTCCTGACTGACTAAAAAATGACTGTTCCTTAGTTAAGTTACTTACTACAGCAGGCAAGATGATGAGTGTTGATTTCCTTACTACAGCAAGGCAAAATGAGGTGTGTGAGGTTGTGTGAGATATCTGTGAGAGATCTTTCCTTACAGGTTCCAAAAAGCAAGGTGCTGCTGTGAGAGTTCTTTATATCTTTCACTATCTAAAGAATCATTTCAGTGCTGGTTATAGAATGACATCACATCTCGTCTCGTGACTCTGGTACAATGCATTCCCAGAGTTTTGTTAAGATCGGTTGCAGTATCTGAAAGCCATAAAACAATTTAAAAATGTCCATCCTTCCAGGCTAGCATTAGTTCACCCCTAAGGACAATACAGTAAGATTCCTAGTCCTGGTTTTCACAGACGTTTTTGTCTCTGGCTGCAATCAGACATGTAAGACGAAATCTTTATGGTCAAAACTAACTCATTTAATTTTCAACCTATTTTCCAAAATTAGCTGAACTCAGATTAAATACTCCCTTTCAGAATTCTCTGTGAAATATATACATTCAAACAATTATAATAATACTGTCTGACATACATGTATATCTCTTTTCTGTCCAGCAGGACCCACTGTTGATGCATTTTTAACACAAGCAACTTTACAAATACATTTTTAACACAAGCATCTGTACAAATCAGTGTGATAGTCAAATCACATAAAATTCTTTACAAGACTTCAGCTAGCCATGCTCACATATGTTGCCCATGCACTGCCCTAGTCTCCCAGGCACAGATGGCACTACCCCATATCATCACACCTAGTTAACAAACTTCCAATTCCTTATACTCTGGACTCGTATATCCTAGTTAACAAACTTCCTGTTCCTTATACTCTGGACTCATATAGCATAGTAAACAAACTTCCTGTTCCTTATACTCAGGACTCATATAACCTATTTAGCAAACTTCCTATTCCTTACACTTTGGAGTTGTATGCCCTATTTAACAAACTCCGTGTTCCTTATACTCTGTACTTTTATATCCTATTTAACAAACTTTATGTTTCCTTTAGGGCACATAAGACATGGGATCAGTCTAAGCTGGGTTTTGGGGAGACAAGTGCTATGCTGCTTACAAATTTCAAAACCCTTTGGCTATTCATCTTACCATACAGGGATTGCCATGTAAGGCCAATAGCTTATTCATAATTCCTGCATGTGGTAATGTGGTATGGGATGAAATCTTTGGCCAGACCAAGGTAAGCATCATGAGAACAATGAGCATTCTCCACCGCTTGAGTCATCTTCTCCACCCCTTGAGTCATCTTCTCCACCCCTTGAGTCATCTTCTCCATTCCTTGAGTCATCTTCTCCACCCCTTGAGTCATCTTCTCCATTCCTTGAGTCATCTTCTCCACCCCTTGAGTCATCTTCTCCACCCCTTGAGTCAGCTTCTCCACTCCTTGAGTCATCTTCTCCTCCCCTTGAGTCATTTTCTCCATCCCTTGAGTCATCTTCTCCACCCCTGGAGTCATCCTCTCCACCCCTTGAGTCATCTTCTCCACCCCTTGAGTCATCTTCTCCATTCCTTGAGTCATCTTCCCCACCCCTTGAGTCATCTTCCCCACCCCTTGAGTCAGCTTCTCCACTCCTTGAGTCATCTTCTCCTCCCCTTGAGTCATTTTCTCCACCCCTTGAGTCATCTTCTCCTCCCCTTGAGTCATCTTCTCCACCCCTTGAGTCATTTTCTCCACCCCTTGAGTCATCTTCTCCACCCCTTGAGTCATTTTCTCCACCCCTTGAGTCATCTTCTTAAAGAAGTTGAGAAGATTTAGCATGCATGATCTACATTTTACAAATCGATTAATCGATTTGGGGGTTCGCACAATGGTTAAAGAATTTCCCTAACAAACACAAGGTACAAAGTTTGATTTTTACCTTTGGAGTTGGAGTTGGCAGAATGGATAAAGTATTTTTTTTACAAACACAAGGTACAAAGTGTAATCCATACATTTGGGGTTAGGGGTTGGTACGATGGTTAAGGTGTTGACCTCACAGATGCAAGGTACAGGGTTTCATTCTCACATTTGTAAGGAAATTGTCTAGGCTTAAAATGGCCCATAAAGGGCAGCTTACCTAATAATGACCTGGGACCCTATGAGCCTATGAGACTGATGACATTACTGGAGGAGGAAAGGTATGTAAGGTGGAAGGTGGGCCACCAGTTGTCCACATTGTACGTCCACCTTGGATGAAAGCACATTGCCATGGGGGGCAGGTGCATGCAGATACATAATGAGTCCCCAAGATGTCTTCAGGATCCACAGCTTTTGTCAACAATACTGAAATAGTCCAGGAGGGCAAGGAGGTAGTTAGTTGCCCAGGCATGGGCAAGGGGCACTGGAGTGCTGTGCTGGTACAGATGATGGAACCAGGGACTGAAAAAAGTACAGACACTGTAGTTGCAAATGGAATTAAATGTGAAGCCTACTTATCACTTCACTACTGTAAATAGGGGAAATTACCTTTTCTTCCAGGACAGGTACTTTTCACCTACAACTAAGTGTCCTAAACTATTATTGTTCTGCCCAGATATGAGTCATTTGTATACAAAACATAAGGGCTGAAAATTACCATGGAAAAGTACGGCTAAAGTTTTTAAGATCCCCACAGATCAATACATTAATAAGTACCTATGAAACTGTGACACAAAAACATTTATGGGAAAGTACTCTTTCTATTAGGCTTAGAGCTGAAGGTAGTAGCCTTTGCAATGGAATAGTGCTGAGTGAACAAAAAAGAAAAGTTAGGGTCAGGACAAGTATCAGACAGCCTATAAACCTGTGAAGGTTAGTCTGCAGTGACAGCTATCCTTTTCTTTTAAGTATCAGTTTAACACAGTTGTCAGAGTCACAGCTTGCATTACATACAGTCCTATCACCATGTGTAGTGCTCCGCTAAGTGAAACAGGTAAGAAAGTCATAACATCAGGTACATAGGCATAGGTACATGTAAACAAGTATTGCTAGCTCTCTACAGAAATGCTGTACAGGCAGTGCACAATACAGCTGTATGGTACAGATTGAACTCAACAAATATATTCCTCTGTGCAGTTTAAAAAGATAAGGGCATTTCAGACACAAACCTGAGTGCAACACTACCTGTACAGAGTAACAAAATGTGGTATCACCTCACTCACTCTGCTTACCGTGAGGGGAATAACTGTTCTATAAGAATTGTGCCTCTGAGGGAATGAATAGGTCACTAAAAGGCCAGGGGAGACTTGATGGTCAGAGAAAGATCAGGGAAAAGAAAACAGGTGGACTATACTGTGTGAACCTTGGCATTGAGTGTATCATAAAAAATAAATAAAATAAACTTGACTTCATTTACCAACTACATGTAGTCCTGATACTGAAGTTGTTTATATGAGCGTACCGGACACAGGATAGTAGTGACCATGTAACATTATCGGATGTAGATGACAATACTCGGTTAAATGGTATGTCCTATATCACCACAAAGGAGATAGCAATAGGGCACCTGTCCTGTGTGCCAACTTCTAGGGAGTGCTGAACTTGGTAAAAATGTTTGACGAATTATGAACTGTCAAGTAAGTTATAGTGACTTATTAACAAACAGCTTGTAAACTCTCTGTCAAGCTGTCCTATTTTCTGAGGTAGTTAAACTCTCTAAAAACAGAACCGATAGATAAATGGTTTAAAAGCTTTCTATAAGTGACTTCAATTACAATTGCTTAATAACAGCTTTTAAGCTGTTAAACTATTATTTAAATGTTCAGTAGAATACAAACTGTCACTAAGAGATATGGTGTGGAGGAAGTTAAATGGGTGTACTGCTCAGGGTTTCAAAGTCTTTTGCTACAGCTCTGCTGATAAGAATAGTATAGTTTCTGACAGCTCCTTATTGGATCTAAGCACCCACTTATCTGACTCTCAGGTATAAACATGATCTGGAATTCTTGATAAATGTCTTGTGACATGTTTATGCATCTCCACATCATCTCAGTGAGATCAATGAGATACTGGTTTTATGAGGAGCTTGCACACTCATTGGGATAATTAACTTTTGACATTAGTTCTGATCCAATGTCAGACTAACCCTTTCTTCTTCCTTTATCAGTGATAATTTGTTGGTGTATCCATCATGAAATTGTTTTTGCTTTAACTGTCATCTTTGTATAGGCTCTGAAACCTGTATTCTGTTTTATGGTACTATTAATGAAAACAATGCTGGGAGCTTTGTTCTCAGGCCTCCACCTGTCAAAAATTGTGAATGAAACAGGCCTATTGAATCCAGCGAATGAATTTCTGTACTCCAGCTATATGATAAATGACAGTCCTGTGAGCAGATGTATCAAATTTTTGCCGACTGCTCTTTACAGTTTTAAATCATATGCATAATTTGTCTTTTGGACTGTGTCTATTATGGACTAAACATTATCCCCAGGATTCATGAAGCTCGGCGCAAGGAAGGCGTTAGCCTTGCACCGAGCGTGCGGCATAGAGATGGTGCAGCAGAACCACGTGCATATTAATGAAGGCGCACTGCCATAACGGCCACATGCAGAGGATACATGTACAAGTGCAAGGGGCATGTCCAAGCACTGCACGGAGGTGTCAACATGTCGGCTGCATATGTGCAACCTAAAATGCTGACTAGTACAGCCTGCCTCTAATAGTAATCACTCCTGTCAGTGTCCTTGGATACTGAAATGTATGCAAAGCATACAAGACATTTTTGCGAACACCAAAATAAAAAGTAATCACAAAAGCATGTAGCTGAATACTGAGTCCCTCTCCCTCGAACAAATGATATTTAAAACCCCGTGCCTGTATTCCACTATAATGTTGATAGTTATACCAAGTGGAAGCGAAATGCATCGTGTTAGTGTGCCGCCAATTGCTAAGCCTAGCCCAATGGTTAGGGTTGCCACCTGTCCTACATTGTGAGGGACAGTCTACCTCTAGGCAGGTGTGTCCATACCAAAACCATTATAAATGTCAAATGTCCTGTGATATTAGGACATAATTATGTCCCATATTTTATGTAATAGTCCCATACAATACTTATGTCCATACATAAAATACTTAAATGTTACAAGAAACAGAATAAGCAAGCAAATGAAACAGAATAAGCAACTACACCGCTACAACAATAAAAGCTTATATTTAGGCATAAAACTAAAGTACTGTCCTTTGTATTGACCATGGGTATATGTTGGCCTGTAAACTCTGATGTGTGTCCTGAAAATGTCCCATCCTGCTCATATGAAATGGTGGCAACCATACCAATGGTCAGAGCATTTGCCCAATATCTGTCCATTCATGGTCCAAGGCGTCCTTGTCAGGACGGTCCATAGATGAACGGGTATTACCCAGGTCTACCTACCATGTCATGAAAGATAAGTATTTGCGTGTACCTATGTGCATGAAGTACAGCATGTGGATGATCAGAAATGCTAGGGTAGTCCTCACAACCATATTGGTACCAGAGATATGTAGTGTACGCAATGTGTTCTGTTGACTGTGCCATGGGCCATCAACTAGAGAAGGGATGGATGGTGTCTGTGGAATATGGGGGTGGGGGGTGATGGGTAATGTAATAATTTGCCAAGGGGAGACTGGGTTGGATGCACAATAGGTGAACTGGAGCAGTGGGTTAATCAGAAAGATAATCAATGAAGAAATATTCACATTTGCAATACAATCCCACAAACATATGAACATTGAAAAGTGCAATACACATGTACAGAAACATTACCAGCACATACCCACATAATGGTCTGGCCTGAACTGAGCCATCCAACCCCAACACACCCGGATACATAAATGAATACCCATCATCCCCTTCACAGCACACCACCCCCCCTTCCTGAATGTCCATGAAAACCAACCATACTCGGGCTGCTAGATAGACACAGCCATATCTGCACATAGTGACCCCTACCCATATCTAGTAGGCAGTCTGACCCTAGGCAGTCTCCGGATTGCAAACTATGTATCCCTTGCATGTATAACCCTACCTTATTGCCATAAAGCCAAAGAAGGCCATCAGTCCCCACAATTTTTGGATATTTTCATGGGATAAGTATCTGTTCTAAAAATTAGACTTGATGTCACGACATGATGTCCAGTCCTGTATATATCTGGACACAAGTTGTATGAGCCATAGTTGTCCACAAGACTGCTCATCCTCCAGCCAAACCTGCAGAACCTACGCCCCGGGATTAAACACCTGACCATGATGCATGTCTCCCCACGTGCATTATCAGGAATATATACCTTCCAGATTCACATAGTGGCAGTCGGATATAGGGTGATTAAAGCGCTTTAAAGCAGATGTAAGTAGGGTTACCACCTGTCCCACTTTGCAAGGGACAGTCCCTTTTTGGGCAGTTGTGTCCTAACCAAATATAATACAATGGCAAATGTCCTGTGATTGTAGGAAATACTTATGTCCCATATTTCATGTAACAGTTGCATAAAACAGTTATTTCTGTATGTAAAATACTTAAATGTTACAAGAAAGAGAATAAGCAACTAAACTGCTACAAGAATAAGCTTTCATTTAGGCAAATAAGTAAAGTTCTAACCTTTGTACTGACCGTGAGTATGTGTCGGCCTGTAAAATCTGATGTGTGTCCCGAAAATGCCCCACTTTGGTCATTTGAAAAGTTGGCAACCCTAGATGTAAGCGGCTATTCAAACGTGTATGTGCAACGGTAAGTGGTGGTGATTCAACGGTATGGGAAATGTAAATAAGCATGTTGGTGTATTTGCATGTGTATGTACAGACCGAAATATACACACACACATACATATATGTATATATATATATATATATATATATATATATATATATATATATATACATATATATATATATATATATATATATATATATATACATATATACATATAGATATGTAGATGTCAAGAATGAACATGGTCACAATATAGCAGTTATAATGAATGTGAAAGAAAACAGCAGCGGAAACCCCCGTAATATTTAGTGCTGTTATATATGAGGATGGCCATAGGTGAGCACACCTCTGCATCCCCAGTGACAGGTAGGATGCTAAAAGTGGAAAAAAAACACTCTCCCAATGCTAAGTCTGACTTCCAACTAGGTACAGGGCTGTCCAGGTCCCTAGACAGACAAGCCTAAACCCAGATGACCATAAGAACACCCTGACAATCAAACACACATATGTGCCAGGACTATAGGCTTTGGAGGTCTGAATATCCTTGGAGTGAGTCAACATGCGGTACGGGTCCGGAGCAGTAGGGAATAGGGAATGGCAGATGTGTAGTAGTCTGGTTTTCCCAACACGAAAATGGATGCCTGCTGTGTAAGTGAAGTGATGAGGCATGTGTTCAGGTAACTATGAACCATGGGTATACATATAAATGAAGCAGAACATCAGTAGTGTAGTGGTTAGAGTATCCACCAAACGAAAAGGCATTCACGGTTCAAGTTTGACAATAGCACATATCATTTTCCTTGTGGAATGAATGTTGCTCTGCTGTAAAGCCGACATTTAAACATGTAAAGGTGAACGTGTGTATCACATGATACTATTAACCAGATCCTTTTAATCAAAGTGATACTGTCGTAATGAATAAGGCACAGCTAAGCACAAATAAGTGGCAGTAAACATATGCAATGCACAGTAAGCATAGGCGAGTGTACCTGCGCGAGGTGTAAGCAGCTCCCAGCATAGGAAATGTATGTTTGTATGTACAGATATAATATATATATATATATATATATATATATATATATATATATATATATATATATATATATATATATATACACACACACACACACACACACACACTCACACATATGTGTGTATAGATATATATCTTCATACATGAAAAAAATATATGTATATATATATATATATATATATATATATATATATATATATATATATATATATATATATATATACACATATAAAGAATGGACATTGTAACAATAAAGCATTCACAAGGGATGTCAAGGTAATCAAGAGCAATGTTGGTATTATATAGCGCTTTCAGCGTATGTCATAATAAGCTGCCCAGGAGTGAGCAGAGCACCGCTACTCACATCCCAGGCAGGGTTTTACCAGTAGGAGTAACATTGTTGAAATGCTATGTCTACTTTACACACAGACTGAATATAGTCCCATGCTGGGACCTCCAAAAATTGGGAAGTGCAAATGGCCGGATTCCATAATCCCAGGAAACGCACATATGTGCAAATATACATGGCGGGTGACCCTGTGAATACACGAGGTGGTACAAAATGTGTGTAGGGCCCCAAAAGCTCTGGAGAGGGCAATGTGTAAAGGTGTGTCATGGCTGCGATAACAAGTGGATAATGGATGTTACGTGTATAAATTCAACACGAGAGGGGCGGAGGAACTATGGGTATGCAATTATGGATCCAGGCGTGCCACGGTTGGAAGGGCCGGTTCTAATGGACCGCCCCGTGGAGGTCAGCTAGGTCGTAATAGGTATATATGCATACTCACATGCAGACAACAATATATGTTGAAGTACAAATTCTGTAACACATGCTTTCCATTTGTTGACATAAATAATATGAATCTGCCCATACAAACATCGACAGTAGATGGAATAATAGGCTGTGCAGAAGAGGGATGAGTTGAAATACACTATCACATTCCAATTACCATCGGTAATCTGTAAATGAACTTTTAGTGACATCTGTCTGCTGTATAACATACTACATACCAATTACAAGATAACTGGAGTGTGTCGCTGTTATAATGAGTAAGGCACTAGTATGCTGGTGAAGCTTATAAACATCATTACGCATGTGTAAGTGCGTATGAGCGGGGAATGTATTGACACACTGATGTACATATATTATATATATATATATATATATATATATATATATATATATATATATATATATATACAAAACTATGCATTTGTATTCATACATGTATATTCATATCTTGCTGTTTTATATATATAATAGCCCAAAAACTCCAAGGAAAGGGTGCCACAGAACCAGGAACCAATAAAACCACAACAGGCACCCAAAGAGGCAGAAGGTAATAATAAAACACGAGCCTGTAGGTGTAAGAAGCAGCAGGTTTAATCACATAATGTGATTTGGGTGCCTGTTGTGGTTTTATATATATAATAGCATTACACTTTACTATTGGAAAGGAACTGTTGTTAATTTAAATGGCCTGCTAGAACTAATGTATATAAAGGAAGTGAAAATGGTTGCTCATACTTATGAAACATGTCTTTCTGAAGAAGTCTTGATAATAAATAAGACGAAAGCGCTAAAGTTCTACAAGAGTTGTTGGTGTGATTTACTATTTTTTTAATGCTTTTATTGTCACGAAGTTCAGTTCTTAGTTATATATATATATATATATATATATATATATATATATATATATATATATATATATATATATATATATATATATATATTTATATACATATATACATATATATATATATATATATATATATATATATTATATATATATAAAACAGCAAGATATGAATATACATGTATGAATACAAATGCAGATATATCTGTATATATTAATGTAAATAGATATATATATGTTACAGTAAATATACACATGTATATACCTAGGTTATGTTACAGCAGTAACAGGTAACATATGTTTAGACTGGGTATATGTTGGTGGGAGGTCCAATCAGCAAACGTCTACCTCCCACCCCCCAGCTAGGCCAGTGAGACATACAGACATGCAGTAAAGGTAAATACAACACTGCTTCCCAGACCACCGGCAGGAAACTACCAGTGGGAGAGATCTACAAGGTCTACACTTTAAACATGGACAGTGATATCCCTTGTGGGACACCAAAAATTTGTCCTTCCCGCCAGTGCGAGTAAACACTACTATGATCAGGATGTAGCTGTACACGGAACAGTAGGTTGTGCAAGCCTGATAACACATGGGTTGACACAACGTATGACATGTGTCCCGACACAGGGAGAGTGGACAGTGTGTAGGGGTGCGTTCATTATCCCACCTGGGCCCACCTGCACCTGCAGTAAGGATGAGTGCTATAGAGTAATGGCAGGTAGGGGAACTGTGGGTATGTGATTATGGGCCTAGGCATGCAGGTATTGGCTGGCGGAAACGTATTAGGACTGCCCCGTGGGTGTAAGTAATATTCCGAAGTGGGTATAGCAGACACCCATACCTCCCGATCCTTAAGAGCACATCTACTGGACAGTCCGTAAACCATTGGGGGAACACATAGGGACCATATCATTGAAATGTCCCCGATTATCAGGGACATCCATGATTACGAATCAGAATCTAACACAGTCACAACTAAACCCTCCTAGAACTAGTGATATTAGGAGGAAATGTGGCAGAATACACTAATGACAACATGTAAGAGTCCTTCACAGCATGTACCTCAGACAATGTGTATGAATGCATATGTGCTCTGGGTCCGTCAATGTGTCAGGTTAATAGCAGCAACCTTCTAAATGTGTCCCTGAGGTCGTTATGCAGTGTCCCTGATTCAGTGTTCATTCTTCCCCATTCATATGAGAGTTCTGATAGTGAGAGAAAGCGCATGTTCCGCCGACTACCTTAGAAATTTGATATAATAATAGGGTTGGGTTTATCACCTGTCCATCTTTAAAAGGGACAGTCCCCTTTGGGCAGTTGTGTCCTGCAAAATAACTGTAATTATGCAAAACATACCTACAGCCATGCATAGTACAGGATTATACTTATTTGCACAAATAAAAGCTTAATCTAGTTACATTTGAATTGCTTATGCTACTTCACATAACATATAGAAGTTTCATATATAAAATAACTGTTTTATGCAACTATTAATGAAATGTAGAATATAATAATGTCCTGTAATCGGGACATTTGCTATATCTTGATTATTTTCACAGTGTCCCTCGCAAAGTGGGACAGGTGGTAACCCTAAAGTCCCACCTTGGCCAATTGAAAAGGTGGCAAACCTATAATAGATACACGGTAGCATGACTCGGCCGACGGATGTGGCTCCCACAACCCAACTACTTGTCTGTATTGAAGAGTCTCGGTTCCCATGTATTAGCCAGATGGGAGCAGATTGTATGCGGAACACACAAATATGATTAATTCACTGTACAGGCCGCTGATACCGTACAGTCCAACGCCATGCCATCGCCTAATGGGCAGCGATTCCCGATACTGTAGTCATGTAGTCCGATGTAATAGGCATCACAAGGTGGGAGCAGATTGTATGAGGAACACAAAATTAATATGATCAATTCACTGGACAGCCCACTGATTCCGTATAGTCGAATGCCATGCCGTTGCCTAATGGGCAGACTTTCCTGATACTGTAGTCAGGAACGGCCTTAGGTCAACTGGTGCCTAGGCAAAGGGCACAATGGCACCCCCCATCCAGGTCTACCTACACCAAATAAATACTGGTAAAGTGCCCCCACTAAAGTGGCACCCTAGGCGGCTGCTTAGTTGGCCTATGCCTATGGCCGGCTATGACTGTAGTCATGTAGTCCAATGTGACAGGCATCACAAGTTGGGAGCAGATTGTATGAGGAAAACACAAATATGAATGATTCACTGGACAGGCTACTGATTTCATACAGTTGAATGCCATGCCATCACCAGTAGGCAGCCATTCCTGATACTGTATTCATGTAGTCCAATGTAATAGGCATCACAAGGTAATATCGTGGTCCTCGCTCCCACCCAGGAGTGTGAGTGACAGATGCAAGCACCAATGTCGGTGCATTTGCAAGTGCGGGAGTGAGCGGGTGAAAGGGTGTTTGGCTACCAGTATGTGAGAATTGCACTGGTAAAGCAATGTAGAGGCTAACCAAGTGTAAGAGGCTGTAACCAGAGGTCAGCAGTGCTTAACACCATGCAAACCCATGCACACCCGCTTCCAACTTCATTAATGTGCCTTACTCCCTCCATATCCAATGGGCTTGTTCTGCCCTGCAACCAACTAAACGTCCTTTGCAAGGGTCGGAACCAGGACCCTGCACATACAGCTAATGTGTATTACCAATATGCCATGGCAGATATACAGACAATGGACAGTACCACAAACATATCATACAGCACAGTCATTCAACAGTATAGGAATGTATCCCATCATGTAGATGTACATGTGAGTGTTTATGTCCAGCATATAGGTACATACATATATAGAGATGTATCAGGAACATACCATGTGGTAACAAAGTATTACAAACGAATGAAATGGGAAACACCAGTGACGCCTGTATTATGTAGTGGTGTTGCTCTATGTGATCACAAGACTCCCTCAGACAGACATGTGTCAGTCATACACGCAAATAGCTGTGCATTGGCCGTATACATCACTCTGTGCATGTAATGTGCATTAACACAACAGTACCTGTCCAATCATTATGTGTGAACAGTACTCTTGCAAGGTGCTGTGTACAACATCATCATCATCATGATAAAGGTAAATGGGGTAACCATAGAGGGACCGGTAGTGTTTTGTGTACAATGGGGTCATCCTCATCACATGTACCTGGATTATGTATGAGTGATGTGCATACCAGGATTGTGCAACTGAGGGACAGGGGTGAGGATAACAGGAGTATGTTATGATGCATATTGCAAGGGTTTCATGTGTCCAGTGGGCACGTGTGTGTAATGGACAGGTATGTATAGGGCAGATGTTGTCCCAGGAGCCAAATGGCCTTATGTGACTGTAGGTGAGGGTCAGATGTTGGGGAAGGAGTGTAGGTATGGCCGTGGAGGATAGGTAGGATCACAGAAAAGACAGCATACAGGGTTGGTATATGACACATGTGGGGGGGATACACCCTGGATGGGAATGGGTCTTCGGCATTCAAAAGCCCATGGGAACAGTGGGACGGAGGTCCCCAGCCATGGGCAACTGCCACTGCTCCTACACAGCTGCAAAGGAGGGCAGTGCTGGGGGCTGTCCAAGAGGGGCAGCATCACTCTGTAAATGTGACACTCCATTCTTGAACTGGCGTATCTGGCTTCGTAACCCCTTAGGGAGCCAGCAACGCAACATGTCCGGGACCGCACGACAGCAGATATGTACCTGTCTGGTCCCGCTCCCAAGGGGGACATGCTCCATCCTCAGTGGTGGCACCACCAGAAGGTGGTGCAGAGCAAAAAGAGGTTGATGTCTATGGCTGGGCCCCAGATGTGGTAGTGCCCGGTGCCATGGTCAGCTGAAGTGGGACAGGAGGTTCTGCCGGGACCTCCCAACCCATTCAGCCTATGGTGTTGCATTTTAAACCCACATATGGCTTAGTGATAGACAACAGCATACAGGTTTACCTACAACAGTATACATAGATATCGCCAGCAACCCAACACAACAGATGGTATACATTTGCAGAGGGAGCACAACACATGCATATATACTGCATACCAACTGTACAATGTGTAGTAGACATGTGACCGCAGCTATGAACAGTTGCCCATCATTGGCTTGTCACTGGGAATCCCACACAGTGTCAGTCATACCACTGTCTCATGTGACACATGTCCAGTCAGGGATGTGATGGCAGCAACACATCCCTATCATCATGTACTGTCTGCAATCCTCACACCATGCTTCTGCTGTGCACAGATGTGTGTACAGTGTGTAACACAGGAAACAAATGGTTGCACACACTGACCAGTTCACAGATGGCCCTACAGATGGAGGTCCCTCATGAACAGAGTACTGTCATGTCTGTATTATAACATGCAGAATAGCCATTACCACACACATGTTAAACAGGCAGTAGTCTCAATGCAGCATAGCTAAACTTACATGCTGTAGTCATGTGTGGCACATCACCCTCCTGTCTTTAGGCTATTTCCCACTGTGGAAAATGATTGAGGTACATCCAGATATCATCTGTGATGCCGTGTCAGAGCACCACATCCAGGTACCACTCACAGTGACTGTCATGGCCAGAAAACTACATGTTTCCCTAGATAGTGTACTGTGTTTATCATGCAGATGGCTATGGGAACTCCATCACAGCTGTACCACATGCAATCAGCTAGAGGAGGACTGCAATAGGTGCAGACACCATCACCTGACCATGTCCATCACTTACAATACACATGTTGCAGCTGTGCAGGTGTACACCTTCACATCCACCAGAGAGTGTGTGGGTGGGACAGGCAATGTACACCAGGGAAGGGCTTGGAGACTTAACCACAAGCATCATCTGCCACACGCCGAAAAGTACAGGGGTCAAACCCCTGACTACTCATTACTATTACATGTGCATGGCGTTACTACATGTGCCACAAAGGTGACATGTTGCTGTGCTGTAAGAATATGTGTGTAGGTGAGTGAGTGACATCTGCAACAGATATAGTAGACATACATTAGGTGTGGTACACAACAGTCCACATGAATGGATGCCATTGTCCCACAACCACACTCTCTAATGGACACACATTGACACCTTTTCCAGGGCCACAAATACACAATGTAACTACTTAGTTTGCCACACTGCAGTAACGCACAGGACCACATGCACCACAGGGGATATATGGAGGTTGTATGGGCTCAGGCATGTGATAGTACTTGACAACTGTTGGTATGCCAACAAGGTTTATACTGGGAGTGACTGTGATTGGGAGCATCACAACCCACATGCAGACACAGTGTGCAAGTACTGGCATGCAGGTATGCATTGCTCCATGGGTGTGTAGTGTTTGGCTGTGCAACATGGCTGTACAAGGCTGGGTGAGGGGTAATCCTTGCCATCATGTCACCCAACAATAGTGTGCAGTGCAGGGGTGTAGTGTCTGCAATGTCCCACACAGATGGGTACTGCATTATCTGGCCTGACATCCTGGTTACCAATGTGTAGGGCCATAACTTTGCAATGCATGCCATGTCTGTGTATGATAGTCCTTCACATGGACATTGCCTGGGATGTGCATGTCCCACAATACTGTACAGTGACATATACAGGTGTACCTGGTTTGGCAGACAAATGTTGTGTACACAGCCTATTATACCCTGATATGCCAGTACTGGCCTGGTGTGGCTTGACCTGCTTATAGTGAGCAGGTCGGCCATGCACCTGCATGGATAGTATGATACAGGTATTTCATGGTGTCAGTGGCTTGGGTCCATACAGGGCACATGTGTACAGCATTGTCTGGCCTTTGTGGATCACATTTGATGCCAGCACAAATCTTGCAGGCATTCATTGTGGAACATAGTGAAGGCACAATGTCTGCATATATGTGCCTATTGTACCGCTGTACAGGGTGCCATGTCCTCCGCAGGTCACTGCATTCACACCATGCCTACTATCTGTCCTCAATGTGCATGTTACTAGCAACATAATGGGATACCCTAGGCCTGATTGTTTGTGCATGGCTCATGGGTGCGGGACATATACCGGGTAATAGTGGGACTGCATACTTAGTTCACCTGGCCTTTTGCCAGATGGGTATGGCTTGCCAACACAGTGCCGTGGCTGACTGACAGCTGTACTCCTCATGAGGTGGCCAATGTGTCATAAGATGGATACTAATACCATAGAGGAAAACTACAAAACCCACTCCCAAACATGTCCAATGGTAAGACAATCACACCCACCTCTACACAGGCTCTAACAGACAAACTTTCCATGTCTTGTAACCCCTACCGTATCACACTGCAGCAACATACGTTTAGGGCACATGCTAGGGTGGATATAAAGCACTGTACTTGTCTCACGCAGACAGACAGACAGACACACACACACACACACACACACACACACACACACACACACACACACACACACAAAAAATTGGCATGTCTGGGATTAGAACACCAACCTAAATACTTTACTACACTGCAGCATTACCCAGTTACAGAGCGCACTACCGAGATTACTGGGACATAGTACTCCCAGAGGTGTATTTGCAGATGGGTGACATCATCAGCCTTGCCAAAGGTGGGTATAAGAAATGTATGGAGTGTGAGCAGTCTAAATGCATTACTCAGTCCTCAGGCAAACAGGGACACACACACACACACCGACACATGGCAATTGTGGGACTAGAACAACGACCTAACTACTTTATTACATTACAGCATTATGCAGTTACAGAACGCACTACCGAGATTACTGGGACACAGCGCTCCCAGAGGTGTATTTGTAATTGGGTGACAACATCAGCCTTGCTAAAGGTGGGTATAAGAAATGCAAGGAGTGTGAGCAGTCTAAAAGCATTACTCAGTCCTCAGGCAAACGGGGACAAACATACACACACACACACACACACACACACACACACACACACACACACACACACACACACACACACACATGCCAGTGGTGGGAATGGAACACCTGCCTATTTACAGATTACTATTACAATACTACATACTTACGAAACGCGCCACACAGACTACACATTTCAAGGCTGTCATTATGACCTTCTGGGAATGCGGACATCAACAGGGATGCTGGCAGTTAAGATGATACCTGTGAACCTATGTGCTTAAAGTAGGAATCCATCCTGACCTGGAGTATGCCCATCTGTGGAATGGATGACTACTACCACTATACAGGGTTACAATGGCCATGCCCATACACAGATGCACATAACTGACACAAGGTGTCACTGGGCATGCTCACACACTTAGTAGCACAGATTTGTTTGGAATGCACTATGTGTCCATCTACACAAGGATATACTGGGCATACTCATACACTTAGTAGCACAGGGGGCATGCTCACACACTTGGTAACACAGGGCTGGTAGGAATGCACTACCATGTGTCCATCTACACAAGGATATACTGGGCATGCTCATACTCTTAGTAGCACAAGGCTGACTGGGATGCACTCTGATGCTAAACACGGAAGGCCACAGTGGCAATGCTATTACAGGTAGACATAAAGAACACATTGTAATAGACTCTGGTGTTAGTAGTTGTCATTGTTAGCAGGAACGCTGCTCTACATATATTTGACACCAGTCTTTTACACAACATCTGCTGTCATTCTGGGATGACATGGCTGACAGTAGACAGGCCTTTGATACATATCACATGCATCCATGATTCAAGGGAGTGGGGATAATACCCAAGTCACATCCACCCACAAAGTGCCATTCCAAGGTAACTGTCCTAAACACAGGTTAACTCCCATACACCTACAGGACAACTGCATTGTTTTCTTATGTTAACCAGTGCTAAATGTGTAGCGTCCATATTCACAGCTGGTCACTGTAGATCCAACAATGGGGAGTACTGACATCTGTGCAGTGAGGAACACCTGGCTGATGGTTCTGTAGTGCACAATAGCACTACCACCATATACCTCAGAACCTAGCACTACCACCATATACCTCAGAACCAGACATGTGGGCCATAACACAGGTACAGTCCATTCCAGGTGGTGTCCCCACATACATAATTTTTATTTATTTATTTTATTTGCAGTTGGTTTACCAGGATAGTCCATTGGGCCAAGATGAACCCATTTTCAATGGAGTCCTGGGGAGAAAATCTTCATAAACAAGGTTACAAAAGGTTTTAGATTACAATATTTACAACAATTATACCGTTAGAGCATACAATTTCTGGTAGAACCAAACTGGTGGTAAACATTACAGAAGATACAGACTAGAGAAAGTAAACATTCCAATGTAGAAACTGAGAAGCAATTATATTGTTAGGAAGCTTGCAATAGAGGAAACAATATAATACACTTTTTTTTGGGGGGAAAGCAGAGGTAAGGAAGTTCCAGTGGAGGAGAAAGAGAGAAAATCAGTGTAGATCAAGAAGGATGGGTGCAAGAGCATTCCCACTGGGATAGGGAGGGTGCAAGAGCATTCCCACTGGGATAGGGAGGGTGCAAGAGCATTCCCACTGGGATAGTAGATGAGAGTGAAGAGATTTTTTGAATGTCAGGTGGTTGAAGGTGGTGTGAATGGCAGGAGGTAGGGAGTTCCAGAGACATGCTAGACTGAAGGATAGGAGATTTTTTCCTGGGGGACGATTAGGTTTGTACAGTTCAATTAGATTTTGGTTATTGAATCTAAGTATTCTGCTGGGAAGGTGCAATTTAAAGGCAGAGGAAAGGGATGGACAGAGGCAGGGTTTAAAAATAAGCTTGTGAGCAAGAGTAAGTTGAGAATAGATGAGTTGATTGGGTAATTCTAGCCATTTTAGTTTATGGAGTGAAGAACAGTGGTGGGTAGAAGTCTTATGGCTAGTAGCAAATTTAGCAATTTTGTTATAGCAAGAGGAAAGTTGTGTTTTAAGGGAAGATTGGATGTTACTTAGGAGTGGGACTCCATAGAGAAGAGAGGGGGTGAGGAATGAGGTAGAGATACTGATTTTAGTGGAGGGTGTAAGGTAGCAATTGTGTCGGTAGAGCATGCCTAGTTTTTGATGGGTTTTTTTTATATTTAGTTGAATGTGGGAGTTGAATTTAAGATCACTATCGATTTGAACCCCAAGTAACTTAGCTTCTGACACCAATTCCTAGGATGTGTTGTTGTGGCTGGTGATTGAAAGAGAATTAGTATTGATCGAGATGTGTTTAGAGGGGGTAAATACCATTAGTTTGGTTTTAGAGGCATTAAGTGCAAAGTGGTTTTCTTTCATCCATAGTTCAGTGATGGAGAATGCATCTTGTGTAAGCTTTTGTAGTACTGGGATGGATGTGGCAGAACAGATGATAGTTGAATCATCTGCATATTGGATAATGTTAGAGAATGGGATAGAATTGTGGAAGTCGTTTATGAATATATTAAATAGGAGAGGACCCAGTACGGAACCTTGGGGAACTCCAGTTGGGGTATCAAGGAATGAAGAGGTGGCCTTTTTCCATTTTATTGCTTGATATCTATTAGTTAAGTAACTAGAGAACCAGTTCAGTGAAGAAGGAGATAAGTTAAGCTGAGACAGTTTAGTTAGAAGTAGTTTGTGAGAGATAGTGTCAAAGGCCTTTGAGAGATCAAGTAAGAGGATAGAAACAGTATGACCAGAGTCCCGGGCTTTATTTACAGTTTCTAATAAGGAGAGGAGGGCAGACATAGTGCTATGGCTGGGTCTAAAACCATGCTGAGTTAGAGTTAGCAGATGATTATCTAAGAGGTAAGGTAGGAGCTGTAGATGGATACACTTTTCTCTGAGTTTAGAGATAGGAGGCAAGATAGCTATGGGGCGGAAGTTTGTAATATTGTTATTATTGCCACCTTTATGTAGAGGTATAATTAAAGCCTTTTTCCAAATTTGAGGTACTGTGCTTTCTTGGATAGAGCGGTTGATTAGTATGCTAATGGGGTAGGTGATGGCTTCTGCAGCAATGCTGAGGAAGTATGAAGGAATATTAGCTGGGGCATTGGAGCATGGCTTCAGTTCCTGGAGGAGTTTTTTATAGTAGATACAGGAATGGGTTTCAGTGAGAGAGGTGAGGGAGGGGGAGCTAGGGTATTAGAGGGTGATGGTAAGGTACAGGGAGTAGGAGAAGAGATGGAGGTGGAGGGAAAAGTGTTAGTAGAAGAGAGTGTGGGAGAAGTGGAGGATGAAGTGATGCTGGAGAACGAAGATGTTAGTTTGGAGATAGAAGTTATGAAAAAAGAGTTGAATTGTGTAGCCAAGTCTATGTCAGGAGCAGTGGGGTCAGGGCTGGTGTTGACTGTTTTGCCGGGAGTGATGAGGGTAGAGATTCCTTTCCAGTATTTCTGAGGGTTTGTTTTATTACAGTTTTGGAGTTTGGAAAAATAGTTTTGTCGATCAGTGGTAATGAGCTTTTTTACTTTGTTTCTAAGTGTTTTGAATTCAGTATGGGTGAGGGGAGATTTATTTTTCTGGTAAAGTGCCCAGACTTTGTCTCTGTGTCTCATAGCTGTTAATGTGTTTTTGGTTAGCCTGGGGGTGGTTTTTAGTTTTATTCTTTTAGACCTTAAAGGAGCATGGTAGTCTAGGAGGTTTAAGAAGGTTGAGTTAAAGTGAGCGACAGCATCATCTGGGGGTAGAGTTTTTAGAATATTCCAGTTAATTACTTTTAGTGAGTCAGTGAAAGCTGCTGGTTTAAAGTTTTTTTGGTTATGGGTAGTGATGTAATTATGTGTTCTCCGCAAAGGTGTAGGGAGTCGGTATGCAAAGGTGGGCAGGTGATAACTAAGGGAGTCTGGAAGTGTACCACTATCAGAAAAATAGTGAGGGTGGGAGACTAAAATCGAGTCTAGAATACTACCAATAGAGAAAGTTTTTGAGGGGCGGGTTATGGAGTTAATTAGCTGTGAGAAGTTATAAAGGTTAATATTAAGCGGGTTTGTTGAACACTGAATGGACAACCAGTTGATGTTTGTATCTCCCAAGATTATTATTTCGCTGCTAATATTTGTAGAGAGCCAGAAGAGGATATTCTTGAGTGTAGTAATATTGTCACCAGGGGGATGTAGAGGGAGGCTATACATATGTGCTTGTGTTTATTAATTTGAAATTTTGTTAGGAGTAATTCAGCATTATTGAAGTTGGGAATAGGCTTGTTATAAGGGGTGACCGACAGGGAGGATGAGTATAATAGAGCTACACCCCCCTCCTTTTTTGTGGGATCTATCTTTTCTGATGATTGAGTAGTTTGGAGGTGTTATTTCATGGTCTTTTATGTGGGACTTTAGCCATGTTTCAGACATAGATAGAATGTTGGGTTTATTGTGTATGAGCCAGGCATGGAGGTTTGGGACTTTGTTTACTATGCTTTGGGAGTTTAGAGAGGTGAATAGTATAGACTTGTCTATAGTGGAAGAGTTTGAGGGGCCAGGGTTGGGGTGTATGTCTCCTGATAATAGAGTAGTTATTAGATATAAGATTATATTGGTAAGGTATTTGGACTGCTTAGAGTCTGGGTTGTGCTGTAATGCATTGATAAAGTCTTTGTTAGCTACTATGGTGGTTGAATGTTTATGAGGGGTTATGAGTTTATAAGAAAAGAATAGTTGGTTTTCTAGAGGATAAAGATAGGGAGATATTATGCTGTGAGGTTTTAAAGGAGGTGAGTTAAGATGAAAGGTTATGTGGAGGGCTTGAGTGTGGTTAATATATGTGGGCTGAGTGAGGTAGTAAATATAGACTATGTTGAGGAGAAGTAGTAGTAGTGTGGAGGAGGTTAAGGGCTTTGGGAACATTATAAAGATGGCTGTTTAAAGAGGAAAGAGAAGCAAAAGGTTGTTAATAGTTACTGTGTTGTTATTTAGTAAAGCTTTTAGAAGCAGGAGGGTTTTATGTTCTGGAAGTAGGTAGACCACTGGTTAATTGTGGGGAGTGTAGTATGGACTAATGGTTGATATGGGTGGGGTTAGGTAGTGGGTGTGGGCTGAGCAGTGGAGGATAATTGGTTGGATAGGATTTTCTAGGGGGATGAGTGATGGATGTTATGGGTGGGATAAGGGAGTGGCAATTGAGAGAGTTTTGGAGAGTAATTGGCTAGGTTCCGTAGTGGGTGTGGTTAGGTAGGTATAAGTGTAGAGGTACTGGGGGTGGGTGAGATTTGGAGGCAGGGTAGGAGAGCGGAGTGAGCCCAAAGGGCGAACGGAGCGGGAAGAGCCAAAGAAGGCATGATGAGAGCAAGAACCTATCAGTGGACTATTAAATGGTGAAGGTAAGTACAAGGGGCAAGGGGTTTAATAGGATGGTGTTGCTTAAGATATTAAAAAAGGGAAAGAGAAAAGAGAACAAGGGAATTAGAACATGTATAGTATAGTAGATAGTAAGGTAAAAGATATGAGAAACAAGAATAGTGGGAAAAGGGAGCCACCTGGTGAACAAATGCTGAAACGCACCTGAGATTCCACCAAGGTAGATCCCTAAGCTGAAAAAATTGAAGAGGAGAAGGGACTAATTAAAAAAGTAGTCTAGAAAGGGGCTAATTGGGGGACACATAGTTGGTCAGGGTTTGGCTGCTGAGGTTTCCTGGCAAGGGAGCGTACAGAACCTAGCAGGGCTTTGGATATCTTTATTATTACAGAGCTTTAACATAAAAGCCACTCACATGTACTGACCAGTCCCCTCACGAAAGGCATCATCGATGAGTCATGTGCAGGACACAGTGTCACATGCTGCATTCTAGAATGTAAACCTCAGACACCACCATGCCCTCGGACCACCAACACACATCCATACATGTTGTAGGACATATAAGAGTACACCACCATGTGACCCTTGACCTGTGTACTGTACCAAACTCTACATCAACTGTAGAGAGTACACATGTACTGACAGTGTTGCATGATTTGTTATGCAATGCAATGATACCACTGTCTGTAACCAGGTCAGCTGTATACATACCAGGGCCCCTCAGTACTTTCCACCATTAGCAGATGACTGTTGCTGTACACCAGTACACACCCTCATATATGGATATGACATACATGTACCTGCCCTGGGTATGTACATGCCACACACACACACACACACACACACACACACACACACACACACACACACACACACACACACACACACAAAACATACATGTAAATAGCATAGTTGTTGTTGTCCTTTGTGCAAACAGGTGGCTACAGCCATTACACACATGGAATGTAGGTCCATGGCTGCTGAATGCTAACAGTACATAAGGTGTGATGTCAATGTTGACAGAGGTAGCATTCCCTCTGTACCGGTCACCCATTACACCCATCATATCATACAACAGTCCATGTGTCATGTATGTCATTACACATGTCCACCAATTGCAATGCCTACAAACATGCCCAAATGTCAGGATTTTAGGACCTACACACCTGTGCACGTAGTGTTGTGTGTTCAGATAACATGCGTGTGCAGTTGATGATTTATGCAGGTGACGTATATCCTAGTACATCATGCAGTTGCAATGCAGCCTCAACATTGCCAACTGTATATGGTGATATGCTGAATGTATGGAAAGATGTACCTCAGATATGGACATATGTGTGGAAATAACTAAGTGGTGGGGCATCTTTTCTGATGGATGTTTGCTGTGGACAGCTCACAGGTGTGTCACAAGCAGTCCTACAATAACCTGTGTAACCGGTAGGCAATGGTTTTGTTAATTGAAGGACATAACACACAACTTAGACAGCAGTCAGGGTGACAGCAACGGTAAATCACTTGACACCTGTTAATAGTTAAGATGTCCCATGTGCATGTATCAGCACTGTTGCCACAGGAAGCATGAGTACAGTTTGTAATGCGTGCAATACTGCTGTATGTCTGTCATACATATCATGAGCTAGGCAGGTCTGAGATTCACAGTACTGGCATGTGTGGTTGCATGTGTGTCCATATATGTCACGTATGGTGGGGAATACATCTCAATTGTTACTCTCCTGTACACATCTGTACAGACTGCAATGTAGAAAGCAGGACATAGGCAGGGGCGTGTATCTCACACATGTGAGGTATCTGTATGTGCATGACATAGGTGTACTCAATACTGAATGCAACAGTGTGTGTATGTAGGGCTGTCTGGTCCCTGGGGTGAGGATGCATGTTACCATACTGAACTTATAAGACCCCCTCCCCCCATCCAGGTGATGCATTCTACTATCCGTGTTGATGTTCCTGATCTTAGGCCATACTGACTACCTGTATATGTGTATTCTCTGTGGCGCGTCATGTAGGTGCATAGTACTGTAATGATAATTTGCACATAGGCAGGGGTCCTCACCTCACCACTAGCAACTGTGTACGACTATGTGTCACTGTGTTGGTGAATCCGTGAGTGTGTGGGTGTGTTACCGTATACCTGAGTGTGTGGGTGCAGTTGTGTGTTGGCATCCTGTCATGGGAAAATGTATTACTGATTCCCAATGAGGCATCACACTTCCCACTGGCCTCTACCCTTGTAAACAGCTAGACCACTCTTTTACCTCACCACTCCATGTAACTGTACCTGTGATGTCACTCTTTATGGATGTCACATCTGTAGCCACAGTAGCTTAATACACGGCTATCATGCTCTTGGATCAGTAGACGTGTTTGTAACATGGGACATTCTCACTGGTATGTGGCAGCTACACGGTGGATGCTGGTAAATTCATACATACCTGTGAGTAGTCCACATTGACATATGGGACACTAACTGCAAACACTGACATCCACAGACACGTGCAATTAGACCTGAAGGAGGACAGCAGAACATCATGACCAACATGCAGTTACTGTTGTTACACAAGACACATACTGTTAACAGTACAAAATGCATTGAACACCTGTAGTAAATGGTATATCTGCTGCCTGTCAATAGTCCTCAACAATTGTAAACTACACTTATCTTCCTAGTCTGCTCTTCCTGTGCATCAGACCATATGAGCATGTCCCTGCACTGATGGTGTGGATGTCAGGGATGCGGCACAGGCATCATCATATGCACAGGGTGATAATGTTTGCCAGAGGCCTAGGCTGCACCATTGGATGACATCATGTGTGCGGTTTAGGGCCTTTGATCTAATTGGGCATGTGTGGATGTTATGCATGTGTGTGTTGCGGTGCCCTCCATATGTTTCCAGTGTGTGTGTGTATGTATGCACACATTTCTGCCATGTGTCTGGCCTACACAGGGGTATTATTGACAGCTGCAGACTGTACAGGTGAGGTTTTACAGTTCACGGTGTCTGGCCACAGACATGTGACCTGTGCCTGCCAGGGGTTGCACGGGCACTACCAGGCAGAGGTACAGATTGGGTACTGTCTGATGTCACTTGTCCACTGGAACCGTGTCCCTGTTGGGACCATCCCGGGCCACGTGCACATGGCCTGCTGTGTCATGGTGTGGATAGCACAGCACCAGATGCACTGCTGCTGCTACCACCACTATGGGAGCAGACATGTGAGGTAGCTCGTACACATAGACCTGAAACAGGTGATGTAGCAGGCCTATGTCCACGTGCCCGACACCTCACTCCTACCAGATGTTCTAACACAGACAGCTCACACTTGCGGATTGTCATGCCACGGTCAAGGACTCCAACCATGCCACCCAACCATCTATCCAAAGCTTCAGCAATCTGCTGCTGAGCATTTACCATTGCCTGGATGTTGTTGTTTAAAGAATGGACAGCAGCCCTCTGTAACCTCTGATCTCTGTTGCGCCATTCAGCATCTGCCTGTGCCTCCATTACAGCCTGAAACATGCATCTGGTGACATCAGCTGCTGCGCTCTGTCTTGCAGAAGCATGTTAACCAGAGGTCCTCCTATAAGCAGCACTGGCCACATGCCTGTGTGGGGCACCATCAGTCAGTTGGCTGACACCATAGTGTGCAGGCACACCTTCCATAGCCCCCACACTTTCCTGTTCCAAGCTACCACATGCCAACTGTCCTTCCTCTATGGCCACTGGTGATGTGGTATGTGCAGGCATGAGATCTGTGTGTGGGGATGAGGGGGATATAGCTGGAATGGCAACCAATGGCAGAGTTTCAGCCCCTGACAACTCTGCCTGTGACTCAATCATACATTCATCATCACTACTAGAGTCTGTGGGGACACTAACATCAGATGTACTGCAGGAGGGCAATGCACCTACATCACCTGTGAGGGCAGACAAGAACTGTACATTATAATCTATACAATAGACACACACACACAGACACACACACGCATGTGCTATGACAGAAGGTATGCAACATGCATGTGATACGGCAGACGGCATGCAGTGCAGACAATAATAGTGGTAGTCATCATACATCCCTGTGTTGCACACAACAGCATGTATGTGTCATAGCAGATGGCATGCAGATTACACAATCATAGTAGTAGTTAGCATACATCCCTGTGTTACACCATGTAGACCAGCACAGATTAACAGTACACCTGCCTGATGTGTGGCATATGACATTGACAATCACATGTAGTATGACATGTGATCTGCTGATGTGTGCAATGACATGCATGCATGTTTAACACAATGGTGACCTGTCAAATATACAGTGGGGCAATGGTGTCCCAATGCAGTGTTGTCTGTCCGCCCTACAGATATACTGCACATTTAGCTGATGTGCATGGCCATTGCAGAGAATCATGAGGCATCTCTATTGCTATACAGTGTGAGTTACAGACACAGTTTATAGCCATGACTGGGTTCAGATACAATACATATATACTGTGGAATGTGACCCACGTCACTGAGGTGTATACACACTAAACCGTGATGTGGAAGTTGTGACACAGGTCACTGATGGGAATACAGATGACACCCCTGCACATCTGCAACCATATTGCTACTGCCTGGCAACTATGGCCAGACATGGCAAACACATCGGTACACCATGTCCCACATGACATCTGTGTACCACACACACACACGCACACACACACACACACACACACACACACACACACACACACACACACACACACACACAAGGAGCAAGTATGACATTGATGTCCGACACCAGCAAGGGGAATTTACTGTATCTGTTGGCTGATGTGGATACTGACTGTTGTCATGTCGTGACACCCTCAAGATGTTCAACACATCTTATGTGGTGGATTGGTGTTATGCCTACACAAGATGTGCACAGGCCTGTAGGATTTCTAGTGTTCCACATCTACAATATGACCATTACACAAAGGCCATAGTTGGACCATGTCTAGCCATTATACGACAGGGTGTACACACAAGCACATCATGTCTACTGTGTGTGTTGCTCCATGTCTCTGGCCATCCTCCATGGCCATGTGTGTACAAGTGTTGGCCAAATTATTGTGATGGGCATCTATTTCACATGTCTATGTTGTTCCATATGACATACACTCATAGATGTCATATGCTCCACTGATGACAGGGTTAGGCAGATAAGGGGTGGTATGTGGGATATGTTTTCAGGTTAGGTAGGCATTGTTGCAGCCAGGCCACTAGATGTCATGGACATGTCAAGATAGCACATCACATTGTGTGACATTCATAGCAGGGCTATGATTCACACCAGTGAATCCTGTGGGCTGGCCATACTCCAGCACACTGTGTAGTACTCTTTGTATTCCCCACATGTGTAGTTCTGATCTGTAGTACATGTTCCTACAGCAAACAGCACCTCCACCATTGTATGCACAGCTGTCCACACATCTGGCAATGACAGTTTGTGAGGATTCATGTCGGTGAGATGATTCACATAGTTTGCAAGTGTTGCACATGGGTAGGCATTGTGATGCATTGCAGGTCCAACCTGTATATTGTGACAGGACCATACATTATGTGTACATGTTGTAAATGGCCACATGGTAGATAGATTTGTGCATTACGATTCGTGATAAATAATAACAGTCTCACCTGCAATGGGCTGCTGTCTCAGTAGAACACCAGAGGTGCCTAAATAGGAGTAACACAGCAGTATGAGCATTATTCATGCCTGTATAATGGCTACAGGGTGCAATGTGCATAACACATACACCAGTACATTAGACTATACTATGGTGCATGCACATGTGTGCATACACAGAGTAGCATAATGTAGTATGCGGCATGTGTGTATACATGCCTTGAATATGATGTTATATTACGTATTGTACAGTGCCACATGCAACTATATGTAATATAGTTGTTATAGGTGCAGTACTGACTTACCAGGCAACTCCAGGCTCAGTGGTTGAGAGACACCCACTTCCACAATATCGGCTAAGGCTTGTGGATGTGGTTCTGCAGGTGTCCCCATGTTGGCCAGTAGCTCCTTGGTACGTGTGAGTGGGGGCTGGGTTGGTGGTC
This sequence comes from Protopterus annectens, assembly GCF_019279795.1. Taxonomy (NCBI): domain Eukaryota; kingdom Metazoa; phylum Chordata; order Ceratodontiformes; family Protopteridae; genus Protopterus; species Protopterus annectens. The sequence continues at coordinate 1,008,098,433 of NC_056733.1, read as the reverse complement.
CACCACCTGTTGCACCTTGTTCCCTGGCGATTGCATTCGCACGCTGTTTCGCCTGTCTAATGAGGTCTGTACAGTGTCTGCACACCTGCTGGTATGTGCGGTTGTGGCCACCAACATCATTAACCCTCCTGCGAAGTTCCATCCATAGGGCATCTCGCTGCTGTGCATCCTGTGGCACATGGCTGAACAGGATATCATGATTGTCGAGTAGGTATGGGATGAGGGCCTCATCCTCCAAGTGGGTAAAAGGGGGTAGCCTTGCATGTGGCATACCTGGAAGACATAATGATGGAGACAGGTCACAGTAACTCACAGAGACATACAGAGCTACAGCTGAACATACATGTGTATCGCATTTATTAAGTTTAAATAGTTGTATGTGCAAACCTAAATGACACTGATGTGTTTGTGTCACACACATGTGACACTCAATGGTGAGTGGATATTATCACCATATATGTGTGTGTGTGTCACCTGATTACATTGCTCATACTCCAAGTAGATGCTGTCTTGATGTGGGCATGTCTGTTTGCCTGTACTGATGTTCCTACCTATCAGCACATAGCTGGATGTGTCCACATTAATGCAGTCAACCTTGATGCTGTGTATATGTCACATATAAGGACTTACACTGCCTTAACAGACATGATCTGTGACCCTGCAGACTTGCTCACATAAGGTTTTACATGTATGTGTTCTGCCATATACATCTGCATGGCACTGTACAGCAATTCAACATCCTCCCATGTATCACCTGTATTGCACATGTGATACACATGGGACACTGGCTAGCCAGATGGTATTTGCAGGGATGGATATCAACTATAGCATATACAGTCAAAGTCAACTAGTGGGCTATATGTCATGGGCTATGTATGAATCTAGGATGAAAGGTTACCTGGCAGTAGCCGACAGGCAGGTCTGTGTGGCCAGGTGGAGCAGTGCCACATTACTGATCCACAGGGTTAATGATACATTTTCCATGCGGTCATCACACCATGTCTGAGAGGGGAGCGATGTGCAGCTTTGATGGACAGGAATGCATAGTTGGCAGGACTATGTAAAGTGTATGGGACAAGGATCTGTCCAGCATGTGGAAGGTGGATGTCCATGAAGTATGTGTTCGAGATCAGGATGTGTACGTGCAGCATGTCCAACATTCCTGGGATGGACATGGATTTATTCAGAGTATGCATCATGCTACATAGTGAAGATGGGGAATGGGAAGGCTGGTGTAGGCCATCTGCACGAGGCCAATACCCCTTAAAGGAAATATGTGATCTGATATGGGTCACTTGAGTGTTGTGTATGGCTGGACAATGATCTCTAAATTCATGGGTGGCACCCTGTCATTATTAGGGTTGCCACATATGACTACCTGACAGGTGTGGTGACGTAGCTGTCACAGGAATGACACCTGCCCAGCTGCATCCCTTACACACAAGTGTCCATTATGTTGACCGCTGCCTAGGTGGTAGTTCATGGATACAGGGATATTAACATAGGGGTGACAATGCAATATGTAGCTATCAGATTGTGGCCATATGTCACACACACCTCACCCACAAAGCCCCTTCTGTATGTTGTCCACAACACTCCTGAGTCGGCTATTGCTCCTAGGTCATAGTCATTCGCATACCTCAATAGACAGATGCCTTCTGTTTGTCTGTGAGGTATGGAGTACAATGAGGGGGAATAAAATTCATTAACCCTGACATACTGTAGCTGCCACTGGTGTGATAAGCATGTATTATTCAGACACCTTCTGTAGTGTTGGTTCTGCCAGCAGACCAGTTGCAAAACACTCCTGTGACATAGGAATGAACATCTAGTATACCGAGTGTAGGTGGTACACAGTATGGGTGATGATGTCCTATGACCTGGCAAGGTTATGATATGCAGTGTGACATCAACCTTACTGTCATCTACATCTGTACTGCTGACATCAATTATTTGATTAAGGTTCATGGCCTTCCAGACCAGACTCAGCAGGGTAGTAGTGCAGTACTTCCCATTATCAGTGGTGTCTCCCCCTTTGTGGATTGTGATACCAGTTGGTGTGCACCATTCAGTGTGTACACAACCTGACATGGAGCTATGTTTTACATGATGTATATGTGGGGAGAATCTTGTTTTGCCATATGTGTATGACACAACCTGTGATGTGGACAGGTCCCATGCAGCCTGAGTGCAGCTAGTACCTGCATAGTTGTGGTTACAGGGGCTCTGTGGTGTACATGGATATATGCTTGTGTACCTGTTGGGGGGGCGTATTTTTATGTTATCCAAGACCCTATCTGGATTGCTTATTCATGCTCAGCACTTGTTCAGAACTTGTAAGCACTACGTAAGCTAATAATTACTATAGCACTCAATCTTCCTCATTACCTAGAGGCAAACAGGTTTTGTACATACTTTTCTCACTTGCTTAGAGTAAAATAGCTCTTGTACTCACTTTCCTCACTTATCTAGGGGAAAGTAGTTCTATATTGAGGCATGTCCAAGAGCCAACTGCCAGTGTTCTCACCTGTCTATCTGATGAATCTGGACATCTTGAGGCAATGTACACATTGCCTCATGTACACAGACAAGCCTCTCCGCCTACCACCCAACACTACAACTTGTGAGAGATGCACTCATCTAGCCAAACTGGAGGTAAAGCTCTCTCCAACCAAGTCTGACCCTGACAGTCATGTAGAGAAGGTAAACATTTGCACCACACCACACTCATCACATAGTCTCACTGAATCTACACCACCATTAACTGGGAAAACTACTCATGTACCAACTCATTAGCTCAACGCTTTCTGGAATTCATAAACACGAATGCCCTGAATCAACATATCCACACACTCACCAGGGGCAACAATATCCTAGACCTAGGCATTACCAACATGAGTGACCGGTGGTCCACATGTGAAGTCATCTCCTTGTTGGTCCGATCCGACCATGAGCTGAACACCGTTGATATCCACATCCTGTCCCCACCACCCATTAAGGGAACCATAGTATAATATGTCTACAAAGCCAACTTCATGCTTCTTAAGACAGACGTGGTGAACGTCATGACACCCATGCATATGGACAATACTGTTACAACTGCTGAATCCTACCAAATGCACTCTATAAGCACTTACATGAGTACATGGCTTGTGCTATCCCAAACAGAACCAAGACGCTATACTCCTAATTAAGGAAACCAATCTGGTGGTCCCCTGCCATAAACAAACTGTGCTGCAGGAGGAAAACACTGTTGCAAATTAGAGTACAATCCCATGCATGGAGGAGCTCCCTGGTCAGCCTCAGTAAGAAGGTAAGATCCCTTATAAGATCCTCCAAAGCTAGCTATGAAAACAAAACCACCACTAATCCCAACAACAACCACAAAGCATTCTATAGCTATGTCACATATCCCAATGTCAACAACCAGATCTGCTCTGAGTTACAGCACAGAGGCACGAACATTACAGAACCAACTGATATTGGAAATATCCTGGCAGATAGGTTCAATGCTACCTTTCCCCCTCCCTCTCAAAGCTGCATACTCTATAGCCAATATCACAGCATCCATGGGACCAGACAGCATCCCAGGCTGTGTTTTACACGAACTTCAGAATGTATTGGCTCCCCACCTATGCACCATCTTCAATAATAGCCTCACAATGGGCATAGTGCCCCCTGATTGGCACACAGCAACAGTTATCCCACTCCACAAAGGTGGCGCCACAATGGACCACGGGACCTATTTCCCTATAGGACTGATTAGCCTGGTCTGCAAGGCTATGGAGCACATCATGGATCTCAGTCACAGAGACATTGGCTACCTCCAAACCTTTGACCCCTCCCAGTTTGGCATTGTTAAGGGCAGACCATGTCTCCTAAACCTGGTGGACTTCTTAGAGACAGTTACCAAGGCATTAGATGAGGGTAAGGAGATCCACACAGCCTACCTAGATCTCTCATAGGCTTTCAACACCATTTCTCCTTCTGGTATTATCAACATACCCATACACCTGAACATTAACCCCTACTTCATGTGATGGTTTGCAAAGTGGCTCACAGACAGAGCCCACACAGTGAGAGTTGCATACCCTAGGTCCAACTGTATACTAGTCACAAGTGGTGTCCCCCAGGGCTCAGTCCTAGGACCCCTCATGTTCGGTATATAATTCTCTGATGTACAGACAAGCACAGGAGGGCTTTGGCTGAAAAGGTTTGCAGATGACTGCAAATTAGGGGACATAATTGCTTCCCCAGCTGTTACAGACACCCTTTGGAAGGGTCGCACTGAGATGGATACCTGGCGCCAATATCATGGCGTCAAGCTGAATGTCTAAAAGTGCATAGTCATCCCCTTTGGATATAACTAATTACCCATGGACTACCACATAGGTGATAGTCCCCTACATACAGAAAAGGTAATAAGGGATCTGGGAACCCCAGTAGATAGCAATCTCTCCTTTGATACCCATAATGACAAGGTGGTTAGAATATCCTTCTACATGGCCCCCCTAATCTCTAATGGGTTCATATCCAGATCAAAGGAAGCCATTGTGACTCTCTACTCATAACTTATTAGACCCATTAAAGGATACGACACCCCATTTGGGATATACCTTACAAGACAACTGCAACAGCTTGGAAGACCACAACAGTACCACACCAAGAGGAGTACTGACCTCAAACAGATGACCTATGCAGCCCAACCTAAGAAACTCCAGCTGTACTCTGTTGCATACCACATACTCACAGGTGATCTCTGCTTGACATACAAGGCCCATGTCCAACCCAGTATTGCTGGATATGCTCCACCTAAACAGAGGCCCCTGAGAGCCACATGCTCTAGGGATATACACCTAACCACAACAATGACTAGGATGTGCTGGACGATAGATTCCTGACCCGGACATTCCCCATGCTTTTGAACATGATTCCAATGTACTTCAGGCAGGGCCCCTCACTAGCACTCTTCAAGGGAAACCTTGACGTGTGGATAGGAGACAGACATGTACCCCGGTGATCACTGCAGTGGCTCTGCTGGACAGAGGCACAGGGAACTAATGGCTCTGCTGTTCAATGGCACAGGGAACCAACCTATGGGGGTGGCGAAAGCCAACACACTCTAGCTAGGCTTATAAATACCCTTGGAAAGACAGCCTAGTACCTACCTTTGCACATATTACATGTCTTATGTGCATGGATAATTAACTAGCTCTTTCATTTTACTTTGCTATCATGCTGATAAACTGTCGGGTGACTAAAAGACATATGTATCCTGTTATTGTGTATTGTAAATGCCAATAGACATAACTAATGTTTGCCTAGCATAACAGTAATGCTATGTAGCTTGTAATACATATCTGCCTACAATACTTCGACATGTTATTCTCAGTAATACACCTTTACATATGGCTACCGTTACAATATATCAACATATACTATCCCCTGTTATAGCACATACTTGTTGGACCAGCCCTGCCACTGACAGCGGCTGGTGAGGAGTGTTTCTGTTCAAAGCCCTTATATAGCATCCCTTGTGGTGTATGCGGTGTTTGCCTTGTGACCTACAGCAGTACACACAAATACTACAAGCGTTACTATGCTCAACAATACATCACTACAAGATAACTGTTTCCACTATATGGATTGTGTGCACTTTAAATACTACAGAAAAGGTACTAAATACACAGACATACTGACTGTTCTACATACCTTATTAGTAACCTGAGGTGTCGTTAACTGTCCTTATCAGTTTGTGTTTCAATCTTCTTTGTGGTGTTCTGCTGGTATATACGGATGGTTTGAATGTGTGATAACCCATCCTTTTCTAGTTAAATATCAGTAACATGTGGTATCCTGACCACAAATTGGTTTTCCAAAGTAGATAATTAGATGCACATCAGCTGTGCAGCTACTCCATTAGCCGATACCATGGCAACAGTGGTGTATAACTTAGTACTCCTTTTGGGCGTTGCCCGTTTGCCTTACTTTTGAGGAAGATGGCCTGGATGTGTTGTTTGTGATATATTTCAACAGCTATATGGAGACACACAGAGATATATTAGCTTCATGACTCCCATGGATTGTGTGTAATGGTTAGGTGATTTTGTTCTATATGTGAGTACAGCTGTTATATTTCAAAACATTGCTACTGATGCAGGGTTTGTACCTGATACTTCTGCAGATGTTTAAGTCTGGCAAGGATGTTTGGGCAGCTCAAGGCTGTATGGCTATGCATGAACTGTTATGTGGTTTACAGTGTGCTTACCAGACATCCTTGATTTGGTGTACAAGTGTAGCATACTCTGCTGTTACTCAGTAATTGCTAACACATCCCGGTGTACACACAACCCACTGAAATGGGATTAGTGCTAACAAACCCTGTAACATCAGCAGGTGTTCCATTATATAACAGCAGCTATTTCACATAGGGCCATGTTAGTGTGTCTCTGACAAGGTATGTTAAGGCTTCTGCAGATGTCATACAGTGAGTGAATGATTTGTGATGTTATTACAGTTTGTATTGTAATTTGTTTGGGTGTGGGAGTGATGTTGGTGGGTGTGCATAGCAGATGCAGGTGTGTAGGAACTGCTTTTATACATAATCTATATGTGCGTGAGGGTTCCTTCCCTATTTGAACACCTATCCTTTAGTGGACTAATACTATGGTAATTGCAGGCTGATTCATTAAGACACTGTTATGTGGTTCCTGTATCGCATGCAGGTGATGTTAGTCCTTGAATCCCTTCGGTAATACAGCTGAATGTAATAAAGTGTTACTACATGAAAGCTGTGTATTTCTGTCATAGGTATTTGCAGTCATCGTAGTTGTGTTGGTGACTGACCCTCTTTGGCTAGGGTTGGCACCTTTTCATATGGCCGTAGTGGGACATTTTTGGGACACACATCAGAATTTACAGGCTGACACAAACCCATGGTTAGTACAAGGGATTGAACTTTCCTTTCTTGCCTAAATATAAGCTTATTCTTGTAGCAGTTTAGTTGCTTATGCTGTTTTTTGTAACATGTAGGTATTTTAGCTACAGAAAGAACTATTCTATGCAACCATTACAGTACATTTGGGACATGATTATGTCCTACAATCTATATTTGGTCAGGACACAACCACCCAAAGAGGGACTGTCTCTCGCAAAGTGGGACAGGTGGTAACACTATCATTGGCTCATGTCCATAGCACATATTTGTAATAGAGTATAGGCATATACTCTCCATATCCTTTGTTCATAAAGGTTGATAGTGGTGGAATGTGTGATTGCTATGGTCCATGGTATACACATATATGAACACTTCAACCACTGTATACAAGATACCTACGGAATCCTGAAACCACACAGTTCCGACGCACACAGTACCGGGCCCAGACTCCCATACCCACATTACTGACAGTGACAGTAACTCGCGAAAGTAACACGAACATGGAACACACACACGCACACACAGACACACTGCTACACACCACATCCAAACAAACCATCCTACACTACGTATGAGCAGGTGACCAAACCCCCCTACATGCCCCCATGTAGATGTCTGCGCCCCCACATCCCCCTACTTTAATATTCTACCTCCTAGATCCAGCAAACAGACGCACAACGCTAACCCACACCCACACATTACAGTCAACCAAGAACACACACCACACCCAGAACACAAACTTACACACACTGCAGCCCTAAGAAACACACTTACACACAGTAACCTACCTGAACTGCAACACCAGAAGCACTGACTAACTGTCCCTTAACATCATGATTTTACACCTAGCGCATCTAGTCTTTCGGTACTGTATTCTTTCGGACCTTAAGCCTCAGGATTTCATGCGTCGGTATGTAAAGCAGTCGGTATGTGCTAGGTATCCCATTTATATGTACCTACATGGTTATGTAGATGTTGTTAACCTATCTATATATATATCTACATATATATGTATATCTCCATATATTGACATATATCTCTCTCTGCCACTCTCACTCTCTCTATATATATATGATGATGTATATATATATATATATATATATATATATATATATATATATATATATTTATTTATTTCTATATATATATATATATATATATATATATATATATATACATATATATATATACATACATATGTATATATATAAAACATACACCTTTCATTGGATACATGCTGGTTTGTCCTATTTCAACACATTCCTACCTTTTGTATTTTATCCTGTCAGTATACATGACTGCTGTTGGTACATCTCAGGTAGCTTAGTGGTATGTTATTGTGAAGATTGTGTACATGGTTGCATGTTCTAATCCTGGCAGTGAAATCTTACCTCTCAGAGCAGGCACTGGTAGTGCAAGGGTGATTAACGCACATTTCAGCAGTTGTGTTCCACATGTTTATTATTCTGTGGAGAACTACCTATATATGCAAGCTGTGTTTAAGGTATACTATGTAACATGTAAACATCTGAGAATATTCCTGTCAGTGATACTCCCCATTATTTGGAACTACATCCCTGATTACATTATACAAAACCCCTCACTAACACTCCAGGGAATCCTTGCAGAGTGGGTGAGGAACAGTGGATACACCCTAGGGACCCTGCATTTGGCTCTGCTCCACAGAGGGACAGTTAGTTAATCGATGGGGTTGCAACAGCAGACACATTTTGCCTATGCGTATGAGTGACCTCGGCAGTTGGGCATGTACCTACCTATGTATATATGAACCTCTACATACAGTATGGACAAATGCTGATAGCTTAATTCACTGTTCAGGTATTGACTTACCTTGTGCCAATGGTGTTTGTGTGTACAATAGTTGAGGGCTACCTATGTAGGATGCACACAGTAGACCACCTATACATGACAATTTACAGGTGGCCGTGTGTGTGTGCCATCCATGTTTGCTGTGTGTGCAGGTGGAGAAGGGTGTCAGTCCATGAGTGCCTACACTGTCAGTGTGTGTGCTATATGTTCCCTGTTTGCCAAGGCATGGGCATACTGGGCATGCCTCCATCTGCCTACTGGGGCTAGTACAGGGTGTTCATGGTCTGAGTCCCTCTGTGCCTGTGGGTTCCTTGGCAATGTTGGTCGGCTGTGAGGGCCTTCACCATTCTGTCCCTGCTGCAGCTGTTTCCGCAGGATCATATTGTGTAGCATGGCACATACTATGAAGGTGTGGGCACACGTGCCTGGAGAGTACTGCAAAGGCTCCACTAAATATGTCGAAGCAATGGAACCATGATTTCCGCATCCCAAACATGCACTCTATGATGATTCTGGTTTCTGCATGCGCCTCATTATGGCGTTCTTGCATGTTTGTGTGTGCATTTCTGATGGGAGTCATCATCCACGGTTCCAGTGCATAACCAGCATCCCCCACCAGGTTGCCATATGGGATGCCCCCCTTGGCAAATACCTGATACAGCTGTGAGGCATGCCAGATGTGGGAGTTGTGATAGCTTCCAGGGCTGCCAGCACACACATCCGTGATAATGCCCTGGGCATTGCACACAACCTGGCAGTTGATGGAGGGGTATCCCTTGCGGTTTATGTAGTGCCTACACTGCTCACTGGGTGGTGACTTGATGTGTATGTGCGTGCAGTCTATAGCACCCAGTACCTCCAGGTAGTCTGCCACACGGTGGAAGAGACGCATATTGCTGGCCAACTCCTCCTGCATTCGGGGGAAGTATATGTGCTCATTGGCATGTGGTAACATGGCATCCAGGAACTGGTGGAGTACCCTGGATGCTGATGCCTGTGAGATCCCCATGATATCCCCAGTTGGCCTTTGGAAAGTACATGTGGCTAGTATTTTCAAGCTTACACATACCTTTGTGTCCACTGGGATGGGCTACCCTCTGTTACTTCTGGCTCTGAGGCATGGTTGGCACAGCTCAACAAGTTGCTGTATGATGTCCCTATCCACTCTGTAATGCTCTACTATCTCCAGATCATGTAGCCCCTGGTAGGTTACCCTGGGTCTGAACACTCTTCTCCTCCTCTTGTGCCTGAGATGGTTGTCAGCATCATCCTCCATACCACCGTCAATCTCCAACACATGCTGGTGAATCAAAGCTATGGTGGCCTCTAACATGTACATATTAAAAGTTCCCCATCTGTATACACCAATGGTGCAGAGTGTCTGTGAATACACAAGTGTGTGTGTGAGGCTTTCACACCTTATACTATTGTGCGATGGATGATGCTGGTGTAATTGGGTGTGTTTGTGCTATTCCAGCTGCAGGGTATCTTAATTATGGGTTTTACAGCAGGTACTGCTATTATGGCGCCTTTGCTGTTGACTTACGCTTGTCTGCCGTGATTCATCTATTGCCCTTTACTTCAATTTTCAACCCGATTCCCCTCACATTGTCAGGCATGCATCCAGCTGCCGGCTTTCTTGTTTTGTACTTTCACAACCCAGGATTGTGTTGGGAAATGTGTTATGTAGCTGATCTACTGCAAGTTTGCTTTGTTCTGCTTTAACAGTTCTCTTTTCTTTGCTGTATGGCACCTCCCCTTTCCTGTTCTGCAGGTAGCTGCTAGCAGCCTTTTTAGCTGTTGTCTATGGCCCACTGCAAGTTCCTAGGTGTTAATTACTCATTTGTACTCCAATTACCATGCTGCAACATTTTCTTATTGTCTTCCCATATCCTTCCTGTTTCAGCTGTGGTGCATGCCACGCACAGCTCTTTACCAGGTTTTGTGCGCATTTTCATCCACATTCACATGAACTTTGGGTTACCTTGTGTGATCTCAGCTAAACAAAGCTATGGCTACTTCCACACCCCTATCCTACAGCTTTGCTTAGCAACAGGCAACATGGATTAGCAGTGCTCCAATGTGCTTACAGCTACGGTGGCACACCCCTCTCTTGATGTCATGTTTACCTCCAGGCCACTCCTCGGTGTTGTACTGCCAAGCCGTGTGGTACATCCTTATGCTGGTGGGGTGTTTGCAATTCAGTATTACTTGACTCATTTGCATGGCATTGACTACTAATTCCTACTTACTGCATGGAACACTGTCACGGACCCTTAGCAACCCTTGCGCCATGGTTGTGGTGTAGCATGCGTGCCATTGACTATTATGAGGATATCATGAATTGTGTTACACTGCAGTTTTATGACATCTAAGTATATTGCCTTGTGATCCCATTTGCGCACAGATGCACTGCAGTTTTACTTTGCGTAAGTATGGCCATGACATTAAATGTTATTTTTTATATGTTGTGCATGTTTTTTTATGCCGTTGGCTATATATTTAGCCATTGGCATATATTAGCATTACAATACGTAAGTTTGGTCAGCTTTCATGGCTCCAATTTAATGTTTGACAAAATGTAAACTGTTTTTTTTTGGTTTACATTTTTTCATGCTTACGCTGCCTGCACCACTTCATGAGACACTATATACCTTGATTTGCATGCTACACTGCTGCGCATGGGGTAATTAGCATACATGCACCAGGAGCTGTGCAGCTCTGGCGTACGCTGATAGTGTACATGGAAACAGCTCGTACCTGAATCGCTCGACGGCCATATTTGGAACTAGATCGCCAATGCTACTCTGGCACCTGGCACAAGCTTCATGAATCCCGGGGTATATATGTTTGAATTCCGATGCTTTAGAAACAATTCTGACCTGCTGACCATAAACTGATATCACCCGCTTTGGTGCTGCATGCTTTACAGGTATTGATTTGAGGGCATTAATCACTGATACACCTATCATACCCCGGAACCCGACAGCTTCAGGATATTTAGAGTAATAATCAATACGGAGTGGAAAGTTAACTTTATTATACTGAAACACCATATTTCCTACCCTAAGCCGTGACAATGATTGTATCTCAAGAGGTATCCGTTCCTCTTCCTGATTTAAATTCGAGGCATCCTGCAAACAGTCTTGACATTGGCTATGCTTGCACAGCTGTATTGGCTCAGTGTGTGATATCCCAGGCTTCTCCTTGTATTCTGACATTCCTAAATGCAATTTACATACCTTCAGCATCACTTGAATCCTTTGCTGAGACAGGATGATGACTTTTATCACCTTTGAATATGACAGTCTGAATGTATAATATTGTTTGATTAGCAGGTAGATTTGGTTCACACTATCAATCCATCTTTGCATTATGGCTTCACTCAGAAACTGAAGTTCTGTGTCATGTCTTGTAGCGGCTTTCATTTGCTGAAGTTTCTCAGTTGCTATTTGATACAGAGGTAGTAGCTTCTTCTTCAGCAGTCCTTTACTCCCAAGTGTTAAACTTGAGGTGGGTTTGGCACAATGGTGTTCACCTTATAAACATGGGGTACAAGGTTTGCTTCTGACCTCGGGATATTGGCTAGGCTTAAAGTAGCCCTTCGGGGCAAATAGCCTAGTATGCTCCTATGAACCTTGTCATGTGATCCACATCACCATTACGCCTTTAAAGGTTTAGTACTTACGAGCTGCAGTGTTCACATCCCAGCTTGACTATCTGATAACACAGTTACACATGGGTGCATAATAAATTTTAATAATTCTTAGTGTGTGTCAAATCAGCATGTTGAATTGCGTGACATATAAGTACTGCACGATGGTTTGATTCATGTTCAGTGCATGCTGCCATTTAGTTCACTACACTGAGCTAAAACAAAGTTCTACCACCACAATATGATAAGTAATGCCCGAGTAACACAGTATGAGCTTCTTTTCTTGTTTTATCTCTCTTTCCTGAGTCAGATGTATGTTCATACTGTGCCGTCTATAAAGTAATAATGCAAACTAGATTCTGAACTATAAAACCTAAGCTTGGAAGAGAGGCCTGCAGGGCATGCGGCCTAGTTTCCTTAAACATTATTTTAAAAAAGAAAGCTGATGAGAAGCCCCATGTACCTTGAGCTAAACATTGATCAGCATTAAAGAACACCTTGCATCAAACGAGGAGTGCAGTATGACTTACAGTAACTAACCGATGAACACACAACACACAACTTAACAACAGAAGAAAATGGGAATCAGTCTTCCCTAACCATTACAAAACTCTATGCCCTTGTGTTATAAGTATGTGGTATAGGTGATGCCTGCGGAATTGGTTGTAAGTATAAAATAATTATAGCTATATTCACAGAAGTGATAATTAATTGCTTGAGTACAAATTGGTGTTAATTGTTCAAAACGGCATAGTTTCAATGGATAACAATTAGAGGTTAATTGCAGAACACTGAATTAAGCGAGCTCATTTTAACTTGTTATGACAATGTCCTAAATATAGCATGCAGGAAAGTCAGCAACCCAGCTTGCAAAGATACCCCTCCTATTTGAGCATTAAAAATCACAGCAGAGGGTCAAAAAGAAAAACATTTAATTGTTTTCAACACAGAAAATGTTTAAAAACTGTATTTCACAGAGTTAATGATGAGGGCTCTTTCTGTAGGCATAACCCATTTATTGAATAATATTTGTAGTTTCAAATGTGTTCAACTTTAAGAAGAAAACCAGTAAATCTAAGAAAAGCAAAGATAAATCTAAGGGCAAAAATCATAACATCATACCCAAAATATTGCAGATGAGTGGTACACTTGTAAATACCACATCCATTTTATTCATTCATTCACTCTCCACTCTGAAGTAAGTTGGATCAGAAACCACGGATATTCTGCTCCTGTGTAATATAGTTGATATTCAGCAGAAAATTGCTACATGAGTGCATTTCTGAGACCTGGAGGTCACTAGTAACAACATGGGTGAATGTACTTACCAGTTTTCTTGTTCATTTTAATTTTATTAATAGTTACTTCAATACTGATTGCATCCACACCACTAACATATTCAGATAAAATGTAAACTATGTACAGAGCAGGGACAATATGTGTAAAAAGCAACAAAGAAACAGCAATCCCCTCTGTATCCCTGATGTGGGGGACAAGACCCCCCCCCAAACCCTGGACCTATATATACTAACTCTGAGATTGCTGTATCGCAGACAAAATAGAATACTCAGAGAAATGGCCATCTTGGACTTGGTATATATAAGGTCACTTTTTTCACCATTCATTCTCTGTTTTTGGGACTCACTGTTGTGGGCCCTGACATTTCCATCGGTTATCATCTATAAGAGACTGACTATAGAGAGAGAATTGCCAGTCTTACCTGATAACTGAGATTTTTGAGGCCACTGATATCTTTATTTTATTTATTAAATTATTTTTATTTTACATTTGTTTACTGTGGAAATCCATCTGGGCAAGATTGCCCATTTTCAATGGAGGCCTGGGGAGAAAAGCTGCATACAATATGATAATCAGTGCAATATATAATAATAATACAAAATATCAGTACAGAAATACATTTTACAACAACTTATAAAAGAAGCTAACAACTCTGTCAAAGATTCCTATAGGAGTATCAGTAGCACAATAAGGAGATGATAATATTCACAATATTGTTAAACATACAGCAATATAAACAACAGTATTTAATACATGATTCCAGAAGCATGGTGTAGTTTGTATTACCGGGAATGAGGGTAGGGTGGTCTTAAGGAATTATCCTGGGTCAGAGCATGTACATAGCCAAGATTTGGTGAGATGGGATTTTAACTGATTTTTTAAACTAACTTGTTTATCTGTGTCCTGACTTCGAGTGGGAGGGAATTCCAATTTTTTGCAATGGTACAAGAGTATAGGGAATCACCTGAGTTATATTTACGTTTGGATATTTCTACCGGTCTTTTGTTGGTGGACCTTAGCTGATGACTGTTAGTTTAATGGTTGATTAGGCCATTTAGGGCTGGGGTTTTGTTGGGGGAATAGAGAATTTGGTGAGCTAGGGAGAGTTGATTTAAACTAACTTAGTTAAGTAATTCCATCCAGAACAATTTGCAAAGGGATAAACAATGGTAAGATCTATAGGAAGAGACAGTAGCAAATTTAGCTATCTTGTTATAGCAGGTGGATAATTTGTTTAGATCACCTTTATTTAGGTTAACTAGGATGGGAGAAGCATACAGTAATGTGAAGAGTAAGTGGGTTCTTTGATATGATAATTTTAATATTGGAGGTCAGATGTTTTTTACATCTGTAAGGTGTGCTTAGATTTTATGTACCTTAGTTATGGTCTGAGCTATGTGCTTGTCAAATTCCATGTTTTGGCTGATGATGACACCTAGTAGCTTGGTATGTGAAACTGGTGTGATATGGGTGTTGTCTGAGGTGATAATTGTAAGAGGGGCAATGGGGTCTATAGCTTTGAAGGGATGAAAGACCATGAGCTGGGTGTTTGGGGATTGAGTATTAATTGGGAGTCTGTTAACCAGATTTCAACAGCAGTAAAGGATTCTTGGATTATTTTTTGTAGAAGTTGGAGAGATGAGGCATTGCAGATTAAGGTAGAACTATCAGCATATTGTACTAGGCTTGCATGATGGATTGCTTTATGGAGATTATTTGTAAATATTGTGAAGAGGAGGGGGCCAAGAATAGATCCTTGAGGCACACCTAGGGGGCAGGGAGAAGAGGGGATACATTGTCCTGCCACATAAGGCCCTTTTGTTGGTCAGAAAGATAATCTTTAAACCAAAGGAGTGCAGAGTTATTTAGTTTAACTTCTGAGAGGACAGTAAATAGTTTGCTATATCACATGCTTTTGAGAGGTCTAAAAAGACAGGTTATACCAGATTGCCTGCATTTTGCTGTTGATTAACCTGATTGGTGAAACTAATGAGGACAGTGATGATGCTATGACCAGGTCTGAAACCATGTTGAATTTTGGCTAGGAGATTATTGGAGAGAAGGTACTGTAGTAATTGAGAATGTATGCATTTCTCTAGGATTTTTGAGAGATGGGGATAATATGGCTATTGGGCGATAGTTGGATAACTCAGTTGAGTTTCCACCTTTGTGTAGGGGTATTATATGTGAGATTTTTCCAGAGTGTTGGGACTTTTTGCTCAGAGCTTGACCTATTTATGATTATGGAGACGGTATGGGATAGCTGTGGCTGAGATTTGAAGATAATCTGCTGGGAGTTTATCAGAAGTCAGGGTAGTGGGTCTTGGTTTGGACAGGTTTCTGAGGATTGTACTGGTCTGGACTGGTTGGAAGGAGAAATGGTTTTGGTCGATTGGGGTTGTTGGTATGTTTGGGAGTGTTGTGGGATGCAAATTTGATGATAGGTTTAAAATGGAGTTGGAAAATTATTCATTCAATTGAGTTGCAATGCTACTTTTAGATGTGTCAGTGTTTGGGGTTGGAGTAGCAATTTTACCTGGATGGAGAATTTTATTTATGGCAGCCCACAAATTCTGAAGGTTAGCTTTATGCTTAGTTTGTATACTGGAGTCATTTTTTTAATCTGATTTTATTTGTTTTTTGGTTTGTTTTTTTAATTCAAGGTATAGTTGCCAATTTGTATTAGTTTTGTTGTTGCACCAAGTATACCATGCTTTGTCCCTTTGTTTTAATAAGATTCTGGTATTTTGCTGATCCAGGTGGCAGAGTTGGCCTTTGTTTGAATTATTCTAGGAGGGAGGCTAGTTGATTAAGTATGTTCAAAATGTGGAGTTAAAGTAGTCAATTGCATTGCCAAGAGGGATGCTAAATAGGGGGCTCCACTTGCAGTGGTAAAGTGCTGTTATTAGGTTTTCTGCTCTAAATATTTTTTTATAGAGTACTTGTTTGAAGGGGCTATTTTTAGTGGGTTTGATTTGTTGTCAGAAAAGTAGAGAGGTGGTCACTTAGGGTGTCAGGTAATGTGACAGAGTATTGTGCCATGGATGGACTATTAGTGAGGATCCAGTCTAAAATGAATTCCTTTTTGATAGCTTTATCAGTTCTAGCTGGGGTATGAATGATCTGAGTGAAGCCATATAGGTTTATGTGAGTAGACGGGAGGGGTGAATTTATTAAAGTCCAGTCAATATTGAAATCACCTAATATAAGTATTTCCTGGGGGAGGGATTCTGATGCCCAGTGGGTTATGGACTCTAATGTATTTATATTGTCTCCTGAAGGAATGTAGGATCCTAGTATGTTTAGTTGTTTTTTCAGATTAATTTGTACTTTTGTGAGTAGGGTCTCAGCATTGTTGAAGGTAGGGATATTTATTTTAGGTTGTTCTTGAAAAGGAGGGTAAGTCTGCTTCCTCTTTTGGATGTGTGGTTTCTAAGAAGACTGTACCCTGGTGGGAGTAATTCACTGTCTTTATGTGGGCTTAGCAAGGTTTCAGTAAGGAGCACAATATCTAGGGCATAAAAGAATAGGGCTGAGTGCAGTTCATCAATTTTGTTGAGCCTACTTCTAATGTTGATGTTGAAAATTAAGAGGTCAGTGGGTTTTTTGAGGGTAGTTAGGCTGTTATTGGCCTGATTTATTTTGCCCATTGGGTTGGTTGAGAGACTGGCATTTGGATGCATGCCTCTACTAAGTACCAAAGTGAGGCAATGTTCACAACAGACTGGAGATATTTGGAAATAGGTTAAATTGTATGGAACTGTGACCTTTATTAGAGTTATGCAGAATTTTAAATGGGTTTAGCTCAAAGCTGGAGTGAATGTAGATTGTGGTAGAGATATGAAAAGATATTTGGGTGGGTATATTAGAGTACATCTGGGAATGTGATTTACTATGTAGGTTGGTATTGAGGTTGTTTTGGGATGAGGTCAGGTATGTTAGTAGAGAGAGCGAGTTATGATATACAAAGCATATAAGGAGTGCATTTTGGACTTTGTGCTGTTTAGTTGTATGATGGCAGAGTAGATTATGTTTGGTTGGAAGGAGGGATGTAGGTTTCAGTTGTCTTTTGATTGGCTGGTTTTGGAGTAGCGGCTATGTGTGGTCAGGTATAAGTGAAAGGAAATTGGGGGTGGGTGGGAATGAGGGTAGGATAGGGGAGTGGAGGGAGCCCGTGTGCAGTGAGGGTGAATGGAGCAGGCTGTGTGGAGTACAGAGCATGTACAAAAAAACAATCAGATAGATCCTGAGTCCAAGCATCAGGTCAGCACCTTAGGCTTTGTTTGTTTTGTCAGGTCAGTATCTTAGGCTGTGTTTGTTTTTTTTTTTTATTTTTGAATCTTTAAGGTCTGTCAGCTTTTGTGATATGTTAAGATAAAGGTAGATTAGATACAATAATGGGTCAGAAGAGATACAACTAAGGGGAGTTAAGACTTCTTTAGATCTTTGGGAGATGACTATAAATTAGATGAGCCAGATGAAAGGCTTTCTGAATTACTGTGGAGACATAATTGTGAAACAATAAAGTGTTATTAGCAAAAGTGCTCAGATTCTTTATGACACTGTCTATTTGGACTGGGAAAGCATTTTGTTTACCAATATGAGCTATGCTGTATTTCTTTTCAGATTTAATTTGAGACCATTGCCCTTGCAATGGTTGTTAATATGTTCTAACCCATGCTGGAGCAATGGCGAGTCAGTGGTAGATCGAATGATAACACCCAATTTACAGTCATCTGCAAACTTAATTAACCATCTGCCAGGAGTGCTGGCCTGAAGGTCTGAGAAATAGATACCAAATAGGAGAGGGCCTAACACTGTCCACTGTGGTACACTACTGGTAATGATTTGTACCTTCAACCTATCCACATGGGTTCTGTCAGACAAGAACATGGATATACATTGCACAATATAATGATTGGTATTTAGATTTATATGTCTGTGCCCTCTCCCTCAGGCAGTTCTGTTGAAGAGAAAAGACAAAAAGGAAGGCCATTCCTTCTCCTGGAACAGCGACCAAGTGGGCAGATGCATGACACTCCCACCTCCTACCCCAGTTATTCAGACCCCATTTCAGTGCCCTTCTCCCTGCCCTCAACATATTTTATTAACAATTTCTTCTTTTAAACTGTAGCAAACACACACAAACATTTCTTCTTTTTAAACATGTTTTCTTTCTTATTTGTATTTTTTTTTACTTTTAAACTGCCACAAGCAGTTGCTCCAGCTTAGATCACACACAGAGCATTACAGTGCTGAGGTTTTACAGCAAATGCAATACCAGCTTTTAAAGATTGTTACTGCATTAAAGAAAAGATAGTGATCATGCCCCCCAGTACTTTGCACCTGAGGCAGTTTCCCATCTCACCCTACTGTAGCTATGCTACTGGCAGCATTAAAAATAATATCAAAAGTATTGACCAGGCCCTGATTTGCTGTATTTATTTAGTTATTTGTCTTTGTTTACCAGGAAAGTCCAACTTGGTAATATCCATTTTCAGCAGGTGTCAGAGGAGAAAAGGTCAGTTTGCTTACATTGTATTATACTAAGTTCCAGTTAAACACATACTAGTTGTGTTTCTATTTACTAGTGTACACATACAGTAGTTACATTTCTAAATTCTACTAAAAAGAAAGCTCACATGCGAGTTAGTGGATTGCACAGGCAGCAGTCATGTATAAACATTGTTTTGTCTTTTCAGTGAGAGGTTGAGAGTATTCTATTTAAGAAGAATATGTGGAGATTATTACATGTTGAACACAAATTGTAACCTTATGATGAGCATGTGCAGGACCAGGATAGGTTAAGATGTGGTTTAAAACAACTGATTTTGTCGGCGAGTTTTATTTGTGTGGGGATACTCTTCCAGAGTTCAGCAACATATTGGGAGTAGGGAAACTCTCCTGCAACATTATTTGACTTACTTGTGAGTAGTAAGAATTTGTTACTAGAAAGGAGGCCCCTTAATGGACAGTGGGGCAATAATAAGTTTTGTAGTGCAGGGTATTTTTCTGGATGATGAATGAATTTGTGTGCCATAGTTAGTTGCAAATATGTTAGGTTAGATATTTGTGCAGTTCAACCAGTTTAATTGCTCTAAGCTATGGCAAGGGTGGGTCCTATGGTGGAGACTGGTGGCAAAGTTAGCTATTTTATTGTAGCAGGAGGCAAGTTTCTTTCTTTGAGTATTGTTTAAGTTGTTAGGATAGGAGGAGCATATAAGAGAGTTTGCAGTAAGAAGGTGATGGATAGAGTTTTTCTTGCATCATCTGTAAGGAAACCATTGATGCGATAAAGGGAGCCTAGTTTCTAGTGTGTAGATTTATGGTGTGAAGTATATGGTGGTCATATTTGTGATTGCCATCTATTATAACACCTAGATGTTTACTGTGACTTATATTTTCAATGACAGCATTATTTGCTGACTTTATGGTAAAAGATTGCTTTAGATTTTAGCTTTGTTTTGAGGTAAAAAACATTAACTTAGTTTACTTGAGGCTGAATACGAGGTTTGACTGTTTGAGCCAGGGCAACAGAGGAGAAAGATTTTTGGATAACGTCTTGAAGTTATGTATTCTAGAGGCCACACATATTAATGAGGAATCATCTGCATACTGAATTAAACTAGCATGGTGAGTGCAGGCATGGAGGTCATTAATAAATATATTAAACAGTGGAGGACCTAAGACAGAGTCCTGAGGGACACATGTAACTGGCTGAAAGGATGAGTAGGTTTTTGCCATTTAATGGCTTGTTGCCTTCCAGAAGGAACAAGGAGTGCTGTGAAACTCATATTGAAGAGAGTCAAATGAGCAGTTGCTGGTGTGAGACAGTATCAAATGCCGTTGGTGGTTCTAAGAACATGGTGGACACAAGCAAACCTCTGTTTCTATGTTGGTTTATTATATTGGGAAAATGTAGTGGTGCTATACTGGGGTCTAAAGCCATGTTGTGTTTCTGAGAGCAGGTTATTTGAGGTTACAGTAGGTATTGCATCAAGTGTAAATGGATGCATTTGTCTAATATTTTGGAGCGGTGGAGAGAATCACAATCAGTCTGTAGTTATTAATCTCTGTAGATGTGCCACCTTTGTGCAGTGATATGATGTAGGATTTTTCCACAGTTGATGAGATGTATCTTTCTGCTAATGACCTATTAATTAGCATTGACACAGGGAAGGCTATGAACTCTATGGCCATTTTTAAGTAGTCTGATGGTAGTTGGTCTACAGCTACGGAAGTAGTTTTTAGTTTAAAGAACAACTTCATTGTGATTAAGGTAGGTACTGGACTAAAACTGAAGACTTGTGAGTGTTTTTTATCAGATGGGGTAGAGGAGGGCAGATGCATTATTGTCTAAGAGAAAGATAATATTGATTGAATAAAGTAGGAATTAAACTGTGTGGGAATAGAGTCTGTCATATTGTCTGTTTTTGGAGAGGGAGTGGTGTCTTGTCAGGGAGAAGTAGATTATTTAGTGATGAACAAAAAAAGTTTTGCATTCTTTGATGTTTGTCTTGTAGGTTGGTATAGTATGTTTGTCCTATTTGAGTTTTGCAAGGTTAATAAGGTGTCTAAATTGTTGGAAGGCATTCTGTGTTCTGTTTTTATACCAATCTTTCCAGGCTTTATCCCTTTTTTCTCATGAGTTTTTTTTTTCTTTTGTTAGCCATGGTGTAGGGTTGGACCTTATTCTTTTATTTTGTATTGGTGCTAGATTATTTAAGGCCTGCAAGACTATATTGTTAAAGTGTTCTACATCAGTACCTAGCAGCATCATTTTGAATACATTCCAGGTATGTTGTTTTAGTGTTTCATTGAAAATATCTTTTCTGAAATTGGCTGTATTTTGTATTTGATTATAAATAATATGTGTATCTAGGTTAAGATGAGTTCTAATGTCATATGTTGGTTTGTGGTCATGTATGTTATCTGAAATGCAGCCTACTTTTGTGAGTTTGTTTGGTTTGTTTGTAAGACTCCAGTCTAATGTTGAGTGTCATCTTGAAGTGTTAATAATTCTAGTGGATGTGGTTAATTGTTTGAAGTTGCACAAGTTTATGGATTCAGTGGGGGTAGCGGAATTTATGACTTGACGATCTAATTTTAAGACTCCAAGTATTATAGTTCCATGGTTAGTTTGCCTGGATATCCAGTACAGGATGTTTTCAGTAGTATCAATGGTATTCCCTGGTGGTATATAAATTGATGTTAAACATATCATTTTCCTATTGCTGATTCTTAGAGTATTATTAGAAGTTCAGCATTGTTAAATTTGGGTATTTCCTGTGGAAATAAGGTGATGGTTAGGGAAATTTTACAGATGATTACTATACCGCCTGCATGCTTGTTTTGTCTGCTATGCCTGAATATTTTGTATCGGGGGGGGTCTCATTATCCTTTATTTTTTAACCAGATTTCAGTAGCTATGACTGCATCAGCAGTGTATGTGGCAAGGTAGACATGTATGTCATGGATTTTATTGCACATACTTCTTAAATTCATATTTAATAAGGTTAGTTTGTGTTCTGTTTTTTGTTGAGAGGCATTAGGTCACTGGCACTGGTTTATTTGTGAGTTGGAAGTGATGGTTTTATGACCAATGGGACATGGGTTGGACTGAATATCTCTACTAATTTTTTTGAATTGATATTTTACAGCGGGAAGAGTGTGGCCAGTTATATTTTTGGTCTTAGTTTGGTATGTTATCATACATTTGGATACTTAGTTTTGAGATATTTAGAGATAAATCAGATGTGGTTTGTTGTAGAAATAGGGTGTTCTACAGAATACAGCCAGGGTAGATGTTAATAGTCTTTGTGAGGAATGGTTGAAGTCCTCGGTATTTGAAAGATATGGATTTGATAATTGGTGATGAAGGCTAGTAGATTGAGGAGGAATAGTAGTTAATGGTATCTTATTTAACGGGTTTTATCTTTGTTGTAAATTAGGATTAGAAAATGTTAGGAGGCTACTGGGTTAGTTGTAGAGCTGTAATGTGATAGTTGTAGGGGTCAAAGAGTAGGACAGTTTGATTTGAGAGTCTTGGGTGGTAAACTAGAGTGGGTCTTACTATTGGGAGTAATTCTATTGATTGTTTTTCTTCTCAAAGTAACCAATGGTATTGGTTTGAGGAATATGTGGGTGGTGCTAGATAAGTATAAATGTAGAGTAAGAAGGGGTGGGTGGGAATTAGTGGTAGGGTAGAGGAGTGGAGTGAGCATTAGCGAGGGTGAATGAAGTGGGTTGAAACCTTGGCAAAGAAACAGAGATAAAATAATCAGTGACTGAACTTAACGATCCACAAATCTGCTGAGAGAGATAAGTAAAAGGAACAATGAAGTTTAAAAGGCCTCTATGTTAGTAGATGAAAGTCTTGATTTTGTTACTCTAGGACACAGTTTTAATAGGGGAGTTAGTCCAACATCACCTTGCCTGACTAATGGTGATACATAATAGTAAAGAAATGTGCTAGACTATACATCTGTGTAATGGTAAGGACATTTCTCTGGACTTTGAAATGCAAAGTCCAAAGGCAACACCCCACTCCCACAGATCAGCAAAACAATGAGAAAAGGTAAGCCAGGATGCATGACTGCAGCTCTGGGAAAATGCTGCCTCAAAACTGAAAGCAGTTACACAAGTATCTTGGGCGAAGAAGAAAATAACTTAAGGAAAAGACACAGTGGACTGCTAAAAACTATCAGTGGTGCACAGCTGAAGGATAAAGTACCAATGGGACTCCTATGATCTAAGCTAATGGAGCTATTACAGTGGACAAAGTTCTTTGTTTTAGACTGCTATAATATTTATAATTTATATAAAAATATAGACCACAAACTGGTGTTCAAACTGCACATTTCACATAGCTTTTTGCTTACAGAAACACTTCTACAAAAAATAAAGACACACTAAAGAGACAGTTGTGTGCACTGAGTCGGTGGTAACTATGCACAAATACTAGCTCAGAGCAGAAAGTGGTTTAATAACTGTGTCAGGCAAGGATAACTAAGAGAGGAAGGGGAAACCAAGGGTGACTTCCTTGAAGGCATGCAGTTCCACCAAAGAAAGACAAAAGGGTATGAGTAATGGGAATAGCAAGCCTAGAAAAAGTGAAGAAAACATAAGAGAAATAGTTTGAGTAAGATAAGTATGAGTAAATGTCAGTGTCTGTTAGGCAGTGAAAGCTGACAAGCAGATGCCTGTGGAGGAGGGTATATATTACGTAAAAGCTATCCACTGCTTCAGTTACTTTTTCAAACAAATTTATGAGGTTAAAGAGGCAGGACCTTCCTTGGACAAAACAAAATTGTGGGACTGCAGGGTTAAGAGATTTTCAATGTCCAGATTAATAAGGTTTGAGATAATACACCCCATAGCTTTACATATGAGATTAGTGATACTAATGGGTCTATAGTTACCAGGTACAGAGGATTAGGTCCAGCAGCTGTTAATGAGACACCTCCACCTAAAGCGGGAGGTGTCTCTATTTACATAAAAAATAAATATATTTCAAGGCTGGTCAAACAAAACAATGCACTTGAGCTGCTCCTTGTTTAAATCACCATAGGAAAATCCAATACCACTTCCTTGCAAGTTATAGGTCCCCCTCTATGACCCAGGAAACCCATACAATGTATTTAAACATATTAGAAATGCTAACCATCCAACCCAATACCATATTCATGGGTGACTTTAATTACCCCACTATTAACTGGGAATCCTATATGACACCTAATGTACATGCACTGAGATTCCTGGATTTTGTATACACAAACTCCCTGGACCAGACAGTCAACACACCAACCAGGGGTGCAACCATACTGGATCTGGTCCTCACTAATATGGGAGACTGCTGCACACCCTCTACTGTAATGCCTTCCCTGGTAAGGTCAGATCACAAAATGGTCTTCTTTGAAGTAAAAATGAAACCTGGACCTCCAGCTAATCCCAGAATATTCAGGAACTATTCTAAGGCTAACCAACTGCTATTAAGTGAGAACCTGGCAACATTTCAAGCTCCTATAAACCCTGAAAACACTTCAGCCTATGCAGAACTATTGACAGAAACCCAGTATAAGCATGTCAATAGCTGCATAGAGGCAGCTGTCCCCACCAGGAAGAAGTACAGAAATAACTCAAAAAACAAGCCACCCTGGTGAAATCACAAAATCAATCAGCTGTATAACAGGAGGAAGACATTCATGGCAAAAATTAGGAGGTGCAACACCCAGC
This sequence comes from Protopterus annectens, assembly GCF_019279795.1. Lineage (NCBI taxonomy): Eukaryota > Metazoa > Chordata > Ceratodontiformes > Protopteridae > Protopterus > Protopterus annectens. The sequence goes on along the minus strand of NC_056733.1, from coordinate 1,008,073,477 downwards.
AGCATAAAAGCACTCTCATCAAGCTAAACAAACAACTCAGAGGACAAATAAAGTCTACCAAAGTCAAATTTGAGGTAAGTTTGACATCCCTGGCCAAGAACAACCACAAAGCATTATTTAGCTATCTCCACAACCTAAAAGGCAGCACACAATTGTGTGCAGAGCTCATTGTAAATGAAGCCACCTATACTGAGCCAAAAGATACAGCAAACCTCCTGGCTGATAAATTCAGCTCCAAATTTACTCCTCTCTGCCCCTCAGCCTTCCCTCAGGAAATATTTTCCAAATATAGTTCCCCCTACTATCACTAGGGAACAGGTCTTTAATGGCCTCTCTAAGACCAAGAAGACTGCATCAATGGGCCCAGACAATATCCCAGGATGCCTTCTAAATAGCATGAAACATAACCTATCAGGGCCTCAGGAATTACAATTTAACCATAGCCTCCAGTCAGGCTTCATGCTTCATGAATGGAGAAAGGCAACAGTCATCCCTCTGCCCAAAGGTGGGCCATCTACAGACCCTGGAAACTACAGACCCATAAGTCTCACTAGTCTTATATGTAAAGCCATGGAAAGAATTATCATGGAGATGATCAGTAGAGATATAGTAAACCTCCAGACACTGGACCTAATCCAGTTTGCTTTTGTTAAGGGCATATCATGCCTACTTAACCTGGTGGACGTCTTTGTAAAGGTCACCAAAGAAATGGATGAGGGAAAAATCATTCACACTGCCTACCTTGACCTGGCTAAGGCATTTGACACAATACCCCACTCAAGCATTGTTGACAAACTCAGGAGGTTAGTTAGCAGCATATGTCACCCAGTGAATAGCCAACTGTCTCACAGATAGGACCCAGGAAGTTAGAATTGTGGAGTTCACCTCTACAAAGAGGACAGTCACAAGTGGAGTCCCTCAGGGATCAGTCCTTGCGCTCCTTTTTGGCCTTTACTTCTCAGAAGTCAAGGCCAATGTCAGTGGTCTCTGGCTGACTAAATTTGCAGATGATTGCAAATTAGCTGTCATTGAATCTCACACTGACACAAAATGTTCTCCAGGAGGGGCTAACACAGACAAACAACTGGTGTCAAAGCCATGGACTAAACTAAATGCCAAGAAATGCATAATAGTATCCTTTAGGAAGTCATCCATCCTTGGTAACTATCATACTGACAACGCACCCCTTAGTGTTGACCCAGTGGTCAGGGGCTTAGGGACACACATAGATAGTAATCTAGCCTTTGATCATCACGTGTCTACAGTTGTGAGGAAATCATTCTATGTTGGGCAACTTATAAACAAAGGTATGCCATCTAAGTCCAAGGAAGTCATTTTTCCACTGAATTTGGCATTCATCAGATCTATCATTGAGTAAAATGCCCCCTTTGGTATATACCTAACCAGGCATATCCAACAATTGGAACATCCACAGAGGTTCATCACTAAAAGAATACAGGGCGTAAGTAATATGTCCTATTCGGACCACCTCAAGGCCCTATCCCTGTATTCTCTCTCTCCCCTACTCGCTTTTGATGGGAGATCTATGCCTGGCATACAGGGCATTGTCAGACCCCACTCTGATGGACCTCCTGCATATTGACAAAACAAACAGCACCAGAATTACCAGTTCCAAAGACTTAAACCTTGCCTGTGTTATAAATAGGATCTATAGAGAGATAGGTATGTATCCCAGAGACTAACCCCTTCTATGGAACAGGCTCCCCATCCATGTGAAGTTGTGTTCCTCCCTAACCCAATTCAAGCACAACCTGGATAACAGGATGAGAGACCGGAAAATCATCCCTGGTTTGGCATCTGTGTCTTTAATGGGCACAAGTAACCTGTAAATGGTTCATCTCCCAGGCCCATGTTTACACTTATCAAGGGTATCAAAACATGTCAGAAATTTGGGATGCATAGCTAGCTTAAAAGGGCCCTTGTGGTCATTAGCCTAGTAAGCACCTATTAACCTATTAACCTATGAACCTATGAGACATTTTCTGATATCCAGGATGTGATTCTCTCAGCCTCCATTTGCCTACTGTGTGGCTCTAAGCAAGTCACTTAACCAGCCATTTATCTGGGTTAATTGAGAAGCTGGGCCAGGCTCCTCGATAATCTCCTGGACTGCATGCCTAGTAACTTTGAATTTAAACTTCTTTAACAAATTAACCTCTATATTTTCCATATCATATTTGGTAGATACATGCAAGTTATTTTAAATCTTTACCTATCATTTGGTTGCTAGCATGTGTTTTATGACAGTACTTGTAAACAAACCATAAGGAATATAAAAAGACAGGAAAACAAATGCTTTAAAATTGGAACATGATCTATGAAAAATGGCAAATCAATATTGACATGCAATGCATTTAGCATTAATACATTAAAGCTGGTGAAACATTTTTGCAAAATTAAGACTAGTATTTAAATCTATTCAGAATACATTCCCTTCTAAAAGAAGAAAGTTGGGCATTCAGCCTTAGAGATGCATTTGTCTAGCAGTTGTTTCAGTTTCCATGCTGCTAGAAAACAAAAGGGGTGTGAGAAAGGGAGATATGGCACAGGGTTAGTATTTCATTTGTTAGTGTGACTAATACAGCTCATCTGAAGCTTCCCCTCCCCCACCTTTTCCATATTCAGTCCAATGTGCTAGGGAAACCCAGCTCCTTATTCAATTTCTTATCTTTCTTTCTTTCAAATTAGAAATTTAAAGAACTATTTGTCTGTCCTGCCAGGACTCTATTGACTTTCAGGTGGCCCTCTATTTTGTTGTTCCTGCTGCTGGCTTCCTAGCCATCTTGCTTTAATTTCCTGAATTTCCTCTACTGTGAGTTCTCCTGTCAATGGTTTCCTTCTTTGGTTCTTCCAGTACCAGTGTAGTATAATCACCTATTGCTCTGTAATTTCCATTTTTAAAGTCTATACTAACGTCATGCAAATTTGTCTGTCTTCTTTTGGTTAGCTGGCTTGTTATCTGCCTTGTAAAATGCTTTTGCTTTCTTTTGAATTGGTGATTTTGTTTGCAAGACAGCTAGTGGTCTCTCTTTTCTTTTATTATCAGTATTTCCTGAGTAACCTCCTGTGAAGATAGGTGAAGGCTGCCAGCCTAGCAAAATAGAATTTTGTAGCCAATTCTGTCATTTGTAAATATTAATGTAACCCACAGGCTTGTTCTCTTAAATGGAAGAAAATGGTCTTAAATGTGGAAATGCAAAAATGTAACAACAGTGAACTCTGCTGTAAAAAAGCTGATGATAAGTCAAGCATTTCATGACTGTATTTGATCTCAGGGCTCGGAGCCAAGATGTCTGGATGAAGGAATTCTGGCTATTGTTTTGAGACCAGAGTTAATTGCTAGAATTTCCATGTATAATGTCTTTTATTCCTCTGGCTTCCTGACCTGCTAGAAGATCAAAAGGGCTGTTACACTCTGAGCTTCTGTAGGCCTGGGAAACAGAAAATAATGATGTAATCTGAAATGAGTCAGTGGTACTGTGTTATCAATTTAGGGACAGAGAGACTCAGAGCATTTAGCATTTGTCTTGAGAACATCAAACTCACCAGTATCTGCCTGTCTTCTGTATGTAAGTAGGATCTTAGACCTCAGTGTCTCTTTTAGAAATAGCTAGGAAATAGAAAGATTAGACAATTGTTTTCTGTACTGATGTCAGAACTATTCTACTGTATTATTTTATGCATTTTCCTGTGTCTGACTAGCACTGTGTAGTAAGAAGTATTATCTTGTGTTTTTATTATTTATTATTAAATATTTTTAAACCTTTCAACTGTGGCTGTTTTCTGTAGAGATAATTTAAGCTCTAGAGTACATTGAATGTATATAGTGATACTGTCCAAGTCACTCCAAATAAGCCTTGACTGTTCAATCACACTTATCATTTGGATAATAATATTGCACAGTAGAACTGGACACCCTTTGATAAGGGCCTTTTTCGTAGCTGATAAATATTAGTGGGTGGTGGCAGCTGGTATTATCTTTTAGATTGGGCAGAAAGGGGGCACAGCTAGAGAATCTGTGCCAGCCTTCCCCAAGAGTGTCTTTTTGTTTGCATATAACTCATATCTCAAAGTGTGTGTGTGTGTGTGTGTGTGTGTGTGTGTGTGTGTGTGTGTGTGTGTGTGTGTGTGTGTGTGTGTGTGTGTGTGTCAGCTACTTGGGCAGGGACACAAAGCACTGGTTGGACAGAGAGGGTGCTGGAGGTTTTAGCTTGCCCACTAGACTGGACCCTATAGCTGTGCCAGTGGGGAGTCTTATTGGGGATCTGGGCAGAAAGGGAGAAACCAGGCCCAGACTGACTGTGATCTCTGTGTACTCTTAAGGGAAATTGTACTTTACTGTGTGTGTATTTGTTATCCTCCCCTATGTGGATGCCCCTCACTGATGTTAGTGGTGAGGATTGAGGCTCCTTTATTGCTGGACCAGTGTACAGGTGTCACACCTCCCATGACTGCCTCAGCATATGTTTTTCTATGAGATGATTCACATTTTGTGAGAGAGAATCTACATCAATGGCACAACCAGTAGCACATTTGCTTTGGTAGCTGGAATTCCCACTCCAAATAATTGGGTTGTTGACATTGCAGAGCAGGAATGGGAGGGGGTACTATACCTATGGATTTGTTGTTCATAGAATGGGAGGGGTTACTGTACCTGTGAGTTTGCTGTTCATAGGTTTTTGCTAGGTTACTGATCTTTAAGGCTCATTAGAGGTCATTCCCATGGTAATGTTTTAACCCTTGAGAGTGAGCAAAACAAGGATATGTTGAGACATTACTTTTTGCTCCTTTCCATAAAGAACAAGGGTGCTAGGCCAGGAGTGAATTCATGGCTTCCCATCCAGTTGTCCAAATTAAGTACTTAGCTTTATGCAAAGTGGAAGACAGTTCCATAGGACTGGTATTCTCTGTGATATATATTTATCCCTCCAACATTACTTAAGACCGAGGTGGAAAGGTTCACAGCCCCCATGCTAAAGAACAATGCTGTCCAAGCTGCTGAAACCTTTACAAAGGCACTCTATGAGCATCTGCAGGAATGCATGGATTGTGCTATCCAAGTAAAACCAAGACTCACTCCTCCAAGAAAAGGAAACCAGTCTGGTGGACCCCTGCCATAAACAAGCTATACAACAGAAGGAGGAAACTAGTACAGAAAAGAGTAAAATCCCAAGAAGGAAAGACATCCCTGATCAGAATCAGCAAGAAACTATGATCCCTCATTAAATCATCCAAGGCTAGTTTCGAAAGAAAAATTGCAAATGACTCCAAAGATAACCACAAAGCATTTTTTAGCTATGTCAAGAACCTAAGTGGAAACTCAGATCTGCTCTGAGTTAGTGCAGAATGGCACAAAATACACTGAACCGACTGATATTGCCAACATTCTGGCAGACAGGTTTAGTGCAAACTTCACCCCCCACTCACTCCCTAAAGGGCCCATAACCATACCAGAAGAATGTAGGGCCCCCATCAATCACCGACACACAGGTTAAAACAGCCCTATCCAAAGCCAAAAACACAGCTTTAATGGGACCGGACGGTGTCCCAGGCTGTGTCTTACAAGAGCTCCAAAATGAACTAACCCCTCATCTAAACACACTGTTCAAACTCAGCCTCTCTACAGGCTACGTACCCACAGAGTGGTGCACAGCAACAGTTATCCCACTCCACAAAGGTGGAGCCACAACGGACCCCGGGAACTATCGCCCTATAAGCCTGACTAGCCTGGTCTGCAAGGCTATGGAATGCATCATCATGGAACTCATTAACAGAGACATTGGGAACCTCCAAACCTTGGACCCTACCCAGTTTGGCTTTGTTAAGGGCAGATCATGCCTCCTAAACCTGGTGGACTTCTTTGAGATGGTTACCAAGGCATTAGACGAGGGAAAGGAGGTCCACACAGCCTACCTAGACCTTGCAAAGGCTTTCAACACCATTCCCCATTCTAGTATTATAGACAAGCTCACCAGCTTGAACATAAACCCCTATGTCATGAGATGGGTTGCCAACTGGCTCATGGATAGAACCCACATGGTGAGAGTTGCAGGCTCTATGTCTGACTCTAAACTGGTTATAAGTGGCATCCCCCAGGGCTCAGTCCTAGGACCCCTCCTGTTTGGTATATACTTCTCAGAGGTACAGGCAAGCATAGGAGGAGTATGGCTGACCAGGTTTGCAGACGACTGCAAACTAGGGGCCATAATTGATTCTCTGGCTGATACAGACACCCTCCAGATGGGTCTCACTGAGACGGATACCTGGTATCAAAATCATGGCCTCATGCTAAATGCCAAAAAATGCATAGTCATCCCCTTTGGAAAAAACAAAGTACCTGCAAACTACCACATAAGTGGTAGTCCCCTAAATACAGAAACTGTAATAAGGGATCTGGGGACCCAAGTAGATAGTAATCTCTCCTTTGATAGTCATATTGCCAAGGTGGTTAGAAAATCCTTCTATGTGGCCCACCTAATCACAAAAGGGTTCGCATCTAGAACAAAAGAGGTTATTGTGCCTCTCTACTCATCGCTCATTAGACCCATCATAGAATACAACGCCCCATTTGGGATGTACCTTACAAGACACCTGCAACAGCTGGAAAGACCACAAAAGTACCTCACCAAGAGGATTACTGGCCTCAAACAGATGCCCTATGCAGCCCGACTCAAGAAACTCCAGCTGTACTTGGTTTCATACCGCTTACTCAGAGGTGATCTCTGCCTGACATACAAGGCCATGTCCAACCCAGAATTGAGGGACATGCTCCACCTAAAAAAAACAAATCCCAGAGAGTCACACGCTCTAGAGATATAAACCTCACCACAATGATAAATAGAACATGCTAGAGGGATAGATTCCTATCCCAAAGATTCCCCATGCTTTGGAACAGGAATCCAATATACATCAGGCAGAGCCTCTCACTAACACTCTTCAAGAGAAACCTTGATGGGTGGATGGGAAACAGAAAATTTACCCCAGGGATCACTGCAGTGGCTCTGCTGGACAGTGGCACAGGGAACTAATGACTCTGCTGGACAGAGGCACAGGGAACTAATCTAAGGGGGTGGCGAAAGCCAACACATTCTGGTTAGGCTTATAAATGCCCTTGGGCAGATAGCCTAGTACTTACCTATGAACCTATGAACATGTCCTGTTTATGCTACCAAAGAGATTAAAGCCCCTGATCAGGTATTTATGCTACCACTGGACTTGTTAATGTGTAATAGGTCTAACATGATAGAGTCTGTTGAGGCTTTATATTGTGAAGCAGATGTCACCTCTTATTAGCCTGTATGATACTGAGAACAGGGACAAAACTTTGAGATTGTCTATATATTTTCTTATGGTTCAGGCTCTTAATTTTTTTAGTGAGAAAGTGTTGTGGTTGCTCCAGTTGTGACAAGTGTTTGGGCAGGTACATGCCAAATGGGCATTCTATTCAATAATCATTCTGATGAGAGCCAAGTGCAGTAAAATGATTACATACCTGCACCTGGATTCCATACATTTAGATACAAGTTGTGTGATGACATGATGACTGAAGTGCAGTTCATTATAGACATAGGTTCCCAGATCCCTGACTACAGTATTAACTGTCAGGGGTGTGTTGTCAATCTGATATTTATAAGGGTGGTCCTTCTTGCTGAAGGATACTATTATGCACTTCTTGGCAATTAGTTCTAATCCTTGGTTTTGATGGCAGCTATTTTTCGGGGAAAGGACCACTTGGATGATCTTGGTATCCTCTGTTGAGTTTATAATGACACCAAGTCTGCAGTCATTTGCATGTTTAGTCAGTCCACAGACTCTTAATATTTGCTTTGACCTCTGAGAAGTAAATGCCAAAGAGAAGTATTCCAAGGACTAAGTTCTGGGGTACAATGCTACTGATAGGTCTTTTGTAATTTTCTAATTTCCCAGATTCTAAATCTGAGCCAGTTTGCTATCGATTGAGTTAGATAAAGGTTTACATTTAACTTAGAGAGTTTGTTTAGTATACCTGAATATTGAATGGTATTATATGCCTATGCAAAGTCTAGATATGTGGTGATTGACTCCATAATGAACCTTTCCACAGCCTTAAATATGAGAATGGTCAGGCTTATGGGTCTATTATTACCTGGGTCATTTGATTCCCCACCCTCAAACTTAGGGATGACCTTTGCTGTCCTCCGTTCATCAGGCACAAGGCCTGTTTGGAGGCCGTTATTGAATAACTTTTGTATGTGGTCTGACAAGTCCTGTTTCAGGCTGACCAGTTTTCAGTCCAGTAGGTTATCAAGGCCCATGGAAGTAATGTTTCTGGTCTTGGATAGTGCCTTGAGCACCAACTCTTATGAAATTTGAGGGGGAGCTATAAATGAAGGTATGTAATCTGGGGATATAGGAGGGAAGAGGAGAGGGAGTGTGAAGTTTGAGCTAAATTTGTATGCTAGTAGATTGGTGAAGTACTCCGGCTTCAAGTATGTGATATCATTTACTATTAATTAGATCTGCACAGGGTGGGACATTGTTTCCCAGGTTTCTAACATCATTAAAGAATGCTTTGTGGTTATCCATTACCTTTGTGGCTATTTTTACCTTTTAAATGGCTTTGCTGATTTGATCAGAGTCTAGTGTTCCCTGCTAAGTTTAAAAAGAGCATCTGTGGCATCATGAGACTTAAATTAAGTTTTGTTTGCAATTATTTTTTTCTTTAATTATAGATCTGGTTTATATTTGTTTTCCACCAGAGATATCTTCTTAAATTTGGTAGTGTAATTGCTTTGGTGGGGAAAGAAGCATTTATGCAGCTGTTTACATGTGCATAAAGTCTGATGGTAAAACATTATATGCAATTCATCATATTGGAAGGAGATGTTGAACATAGCCAGGTCATGACTCAGTTTTAGTAAATTAGCCTTTTGCATAATCTCTAAATATCAAGGCACTGGATAACTTTTGTGGCTTTAGTTTAATGGTGAATGAGACTGATTTCTAACCCATTTTGATCAGGGATGAAGTAACAATTGATGGGAAGCTTCCCCATATTAATAATGACCAAACCTAGGATATTATTGTTCCTTGTTGGAGTGTGAGGTAGGTGGTCCACAGAGTTTGTATTGATGAATTTCAGAAATTTCTGGGCATGCATGTTTAAGGTTGTATAAGCCTCACAGTTAATGTATGTGTAGCTGAAGTCTCCTAGGAGAATGATGTATGGATGAATGCATAGGGACTGCATACTAGTTAAGTAGGGTTTGTAGGCTTAGAGGGTTCATAGAGAGGGTCCTATTGTTATCTATGTCATGATAAGGGGTTTTGGTAATACTAAGTTGGATGTGGACGAGTTCCAAGCCATTATCTTCTCTAACAAGTCTGTAGGTGAAATGTTTTATTATGAATATGGAGACACTGCTGCCTTTAGTGCTTCCATCTAGTGTGGTAGACCTGAATGTGTAGTAGGCCTTAAACCCTACACTGATCACACTGCTGCCTTTAGTGCTTCCATCTAGTGTAGGCCTGAATGTGTAGTAGGCGTTAAACCCTACTCTGATCACACTGCTGCCTTTAGTGCTTCCATCTAGTGGGGTAGGTATGAATGTGTTGTAGGCCTTAAAACCCTACACTGATGCCATTGGTCTTGAACCAGGTATCCATGACAATGCATATACTGATGTTTTCCAGGGTGAGGAATGCTTGTAGGGCGTGGATTTTTTGCTAAGTTTCTTAGCAATGAGCAGCAATATCTTCATGTTATCCTGATTCTGTTTTTTTATGCTGGACGCTTTAGGAGACTGACATTGCCTAAAATGCCACTATGGCACTGGACTAGAATTTAGCCAATATACAAAAGCCACGAGGGAAAAGCTGCTGGCCATCATTGGCCAAGCAGTTTGGAGTGTCTACCATCTCCTCCCAGGTGGCTATATATTGTACCTCTTTTGAATGACATCAGAAGTTAAACCAGTTGTTGAAGCCAATAATGTTTTGTTCATATTGCAATGTCATTCTTGGTGATGATAGGATACAGTTCAAGGCTAGGTCTATACCTGCCTCAGATTTGTATTGTGATAGCAGTATCATTTCTTGGTGATGATAGGATACGGTTCAGGGCTAAATCCATACCTGCGTCGGATTCTTATTGTGATAGCAGCATCATATCTTGGTGATGATAGGATACGGTTCAAGGCTAGGTCCATATCTGCCTCAGATTCATATTGTGATAGCAGCATCATATCTTGGTGATGATAGGATACGGTTCAAGGCTAGGTCCATATCTGCCTCAGATTTATATTGTGATAGCAGTATAATTTCTTGGTGATGATAGGATACGGTTCAAGGCTAGATCCATACATGCGTCAGATTCTTATTGTGATAGCAGTATCATATCTTGGTGATGATAGGATACGGTTCAAGGCTAGGTCCATACCTGCCTCAGATTCGTATTGTGATAGCAGTATCATTTCTTAGTGATGATAGGATACGGTTCAAGGCTAGGTCCATACCTGCCTCAGATTTGTATTGTGATAACAGTATCATTTCTTGGTGATGATAGGATACGGCTCAAGGCTAGATCCATACCTGCCTCAGATTCGTATTGTGATAGCAGTATTATTTCTTGGTGATGATAGGATACGGCTCAAGGCTAGGTCCATATCTGCCTCAGATTCATATTGTGATAGCAGTATCATATCTTGGTGATGATAGGATACGGTTCAAGGCTAGGTCCATATCTGCCTCAGATTCATATTGTGATAGCAGTATCATATCTTGGTGATGATAGGATACGGTTCAAGGCTAGGTCCATATCTGCCTCAGATTCATATTGTGATAGCAGTATCATATCTTGGTGATGATAGGATACGGTTCAAGGCTAGGTCCATATCTGCCTCAGATTCATATTGTGATAGCAGCATCATATCTTGGTGATGATAGGATATGGTTCAAGGCTAGGTCCATACCTGCCTCAGATTCGTATTGTGATAGCAGTATCATTTCTTAGTGATGATAGGATACGGTTCAAGGCTAGGTCCATACCTGCCTCAGATTTGTATTGTGATAACAGTATCATTTCTTGGTGATGATAGGATACGGCTCAAGGCTAGATCCATACCTGCCTCAGATTCATATTGTGATAGCAGTATCATATCCTTCTTTATATAGTCCAGGAAGTTGCATCTTTAATCATTTGCACCCACATGCACTATGATAGTGTTATATATGAACTTGTGGTGCAAGGACCTGAGTGAAATTATGATGTGCAAACCTGGCCCTGATAGGCAACTGATCATGACTGTCTCCTTGCACAGCCTGGTTGGTGGCACTTCAATGTGTCTCACTGTGGAGTCACTAACTAGGATATTGGCTAGAGGTTGGCCATTTATGCTTTTATCTTGAGACAACATGATACTTGGATGTATGTTTCATGGTGGGTGCTACCTGTGTTGTGTATTTGTAAGGTTTCTAAGGGCACTTGTTTCACTGGTTACATTTAGGAAGCCTTTGTGGTTTAGGCAGGTTACTTTGAAGACCCTCAGTATGCCTATACATTTGTATATGTTTGGCTTAGTATTCTGATATGTGATTGTAACATTCTGGTCTTTCATCGGATGAGATGATAAACTGAGATCCCATCTGCTTGAGTTGGTGGTAGCTCAGGTGGATGTAAAAGATCCCATTGAATTTATTGAAAAGAACAGTGGCTTTATTTATATACACATACTTTCTGATATATTATTTATAGCTTGATAAGCATCAGCACATATTAATACATCTTTTTTTTTCCAGTTCTTAACATAAATCCATCCATCCATTCATAATCCCTTTTCCTATTTTTACATATGGGGTCAGTGTGTTACTTCAACAGTGGCAATCATCTAGAGTCAAGGTTCACACTGCTGGGTGACTAGCCCTATTGTGGAATTCTTAACATAAATATTATCAGTTTATCCACCAAAACCTTTTTCACAGCCATTTTTATCTTGTTAGTTACACACCATGCATCCCATATTTTATTATATAGCAATTCCTGGCATCTCATGTTCCAAAGTATCCAATATAACAAGCAACTTATCTAAATTATCAGATTCTTCTATGCTGAAATTTTTATATGACCCATATACTATCATATTCATATTTAACTTTGTTAAACTTACACCACTTAACTCTTTCAAACATGCACTGCATTTCTCTTATTATCATACAATCCACAGAGACATGTTTAATAGTCTCATTAACTGACCTAACTTACATTTACTATTTTCTGCTATTTTGTATTTGAATTCAGCTTTGACAGATCATTTTTGAATGGATAATTTCCACAAAAATAAAATAAAATATCTTTCATCTCTAACTCATTTTTAAACATTTTCTGTCATTTTATAACTGCTCTTTATAAGGTAGTTTCCTTTATGCCCTGGCCACATTTCCCCTGGTAGTAGAAATTTCCCCGAAAAGATGCCAGTAGCCTAGTGGGACTAACCCGCTCAACAAAGGAACAAAGGATAGATCGATAGATAGATAGATAGATAGATAGATAGATAGATAGATAGATAGATGGATGGTCAGATTGCAAAAGGACACACGGCCTAAACAATATGTCCTACATGGACTTCCTCAAAGTCCTATCACTATATTCAGTTTCTTACAGACTGCTAAATTGACATCTGTCTAGCATACAAGGCATCCTCTAACCCATTACTGATGGACTTACTCCACATACACAAGTCAAATTGTATCAGAAATACTCAATCCAGTGAGATAAATTCTCTTCTGCAACATTAACAGAATGATTTTGGAAGGACAGATAGATCTTGCAGATGATACCACTACTGTGAAATAGACTTCCCATCCATGTAAAACAAAGAAAATCCCTGACTACGTTCAAGCATAACTTGGATCAATGGATGGGAAATAGGAAACTTACCCCATGAGGTCCTCCTTTACTACTAATGGACAGGGGCAGATATTAAATGCTTTATTCCAATGCATATTAAGCAACAAATGGGATAATTGGTCAGGCTTAAAATGGCCTGCAAGGGCAGTGTGTCTAATATTAGCTTAAAATGTATGATAGATAGACATATAGATAGATAGATAGATAGATAGATAGATAGATAGATAGATAGATAGATAGACAGATAGACAAACAGAGATAGACAGAGAGATAGATAGACAGATAGACAGAGACAAACAGAGACAGATAGCTAGATAGACAGATAGACAGATAGATAGACAGACAGATAGATAGATAGATAGATAGATAGATAGATAGATAGATAGATAGACAGACAGACAGATAGATAGATATATAGATAGATAGATAGATAGACAGATAGACAAACAGAGATAGACAGAGAGATAGATAGACAGATAGACAGAGACAAACAGACAGAGACAGACAGCTAGATAGACAGATAGACAGATAGATAGATAGACAGACATATAGATAGATAGATAGATAGATAGATAGATAGATAGATAGACAGATAGATAGATAGATAGATAGATAGATAGATAGATAGATAGAAAGATAGACAGACAGATAGATAGATAGACAGATCTGAGGAAATTAAAGATGGAAATGGTTGTGTTCCTTTCATCATCTGTAATGTCGTTGGATGGTGTTGTAAGACTTCAAATTCTAGTTTCCTCTCTCAGTGTAAGTATAAGGTTATTACTTTGCTTTTAGCAATGAATGCAGCACAATAGTCTGTCTCCATTCTAAAATGATGCCTTCTGTTTTCAGATTGCTTATTTCTTCTCTAGCTTTCCTCAAAACTTCTCTGTCATTATTATCTAGGCATCTGAAGATAAAGTGCTTGATACAACTTTGTGCGCTCTTTCTATTATGGGGGATTCTATCCCTCTGGAATTTCGCATAGCTCATTTTTAATAAACTCTTCTGGTACCAGATGCCTGCTTACTCAGGGAGAATCTAACATTTTTTCTACATGATCTGTCTAGATAATTCACTTTTGATTCTAACTGTAGTCCATAATTTTGCAAGTTGGTTATATATTTTTGAGTTAGTTGCAACAATAGCCCTTTATTAGCCTAAATCTATCTGGTGCTGAGAAGATACTTGCTGTAGTTGCTCCATATTTCAATCATTTTAAATGACTATTGATGTTGATTCCTGATTATCTGTGGAAATGTTCTGCATTAAAGCAGTTTGATTTTGTAAAACTACTTTGATTGCTTTCATTTCTCCTGTCAGTTTATCTGTCATAGCTACCATTTTGAAAACTCAAGCAACATGATTTAGCCAGCAGTCCATTAAAATAATAAAAATGCCTGTTTAAACTTAACTTTAGTGGTGCCATTAGTAATTGTTCAGCTCCCCTGGTCATCTGCCACTCTGTCCTGCATATGAGGGTTGAAGACCATGATTTGTGCTGCTGCTTCAAGCTTGTCTCCTTGAATGCTTTCTATAATTCTATTCTCTACATCAAGTGAAGCTTCAGTTTGCACCAAGAATGCATCTAAATAAAAAACCTTTGCCAGTATACCTTGACGTTTAAAGCTGACATACATGTACCACCATCCTGTGATCTAATCCCCAGATATCTTGGGTAGGATGAGTGCCACTGAAAAGGCCACAGAATATCTGGAATTCTTAAAGTGCATGCTGCCCCAGTTATTGGACATACTTTTACTTTGCCTGGGCTTAACCTCAGCCCTGATACTCCAGTAAACCCCGCCAAAAGTTCTAGAATGGGGAGATCATCTTTTACCGGGTTCAATATAAGGACTTTGCCATTGTCAGAAAATAGTAGAGCAATCATTTGTATTCTAATCAGTGTCAAACACCAAATACCCCAGGTGTATTTAGGAACATGTTTTGAGACATACCTCTCAATTGAACAGATTTTTACAGAATGTCCAGATTTTTGTTTCATATTTTTCATCTGTTGCTCATAAAATTGTGGTTTTCTAGAAAAATCATTGGTAAGTCATTCAGGGTTGAAGTCAGAAAATAATGACAGACATTTGCGTTTCAGACTTCATACTCTTCAGAACATTCATGCTCATGCAAAACATGTTATTCTATTAATTTTATAAGTGTTTAAGACCAATATTTAAAAAGTGTCCCTATTTTTGGGCCTTTGTCCCTCCATTATTTATGGCTTTGTCCAGATTTCTTGCTCTACTAGGTTGAGAGGTATGGTTTAGGGGGTCTAGAGCTAACAGAAATAGGAAAGTTGATAGCAGGACCTCCTGAACAGTATCATTATAAAGAAGAAATGGTGGGGGGCAATAGAGGCATAATGGTGGGGGGCAATAGAGGCACACAGCTCTCTGACTGGTAGATTATGGAATAACTTTAACAGTGCATTGGTCAGCATAGCAACTAACCTCTTACAATTTTCGGCACTGTCCCATCCAGACCAGATCTTTCAACTGTGGCATTTTTCTACTGGCCGTTACTACTTCCCTTTCTTCTGATTGGTAAGAGCTACAACTTCCTGTTGTGGTAGTAGGGGAAGATTTGCTGTGGGACAGGAAGGAATTTATCTTCTCCACCTGTATTTTCCCCTTCAGTATTGTCTTCTGATACAAAGTTATGTAGAAGTTCACAAACTCTTTAATAATATCTTTAGTATTAGTTATAGGATGATCCATTGTTTTACTATAAACTGTTAGAATAATACTCCGTGATTGCATTTGCTTGGTCTGGATGGAAAGGATTTTGCCTAGGTTATTTCTTTGAGCTCGATTGTTTTTCGTTCTCAAGTTTGGATTTTAAGGTTGCTGTGTCCTCCATGATTCTTGAACAGTAAGGTTTCTAGTTTCCCCACCAAATAAACCACTCCAAGGATAGTATGCAATACTTCCGTGTTCCTGTTTTCTGTCATGTGGTTAGATTACTTTATCGTACACAATATACTCTAGTAGACCATTTCACTCACAGGTAAAAGGATATGCTGACTTAGTATTTGTAAAATACTTAAGAAAAGGTGAGTCAGGTGTTAAAATATTTCACAAAAAATAAATTATCATAGCCAGAGCATAACAGGGGATCGGCTCACATATTCATGCCTTGCACCATCCCTGTACTCATCAGTTTAACACCTTGATGTTCTTCAACATTTCTACATGCTTTACCAGGAGTTAATTAAATAGCTTGCATGTATCTGTGAATTGCTCATAACTTACTCTTTGAGATTCTGCTTAACCATTCAGTTTTGTAAAGTGTGTCAGCTTCAGAATTCTTTGTTTTTTGTATCACATACATAGCATACTTTTCCCATACTTAAATTCTGTGCATGCTGTCTATATTATGCATAGGTCTACAAATAACAGGCACTGCAGAACATAGAGAGTGCTGGATATTTTGCAAATTAAGTGACTTTAAAATACTCCAAGTGACTGTCTATATTTTTCTAAGAATTTACTATTGAATGTTTGACTTCACATTTGCCCTTGTTCTGCGTGGAAAACGTTTCTCCTTTTGTGCTCAGTTAAATGGTAACCAGGGTATATCTAATGTGTAGCTTGTACAAAGTTCATTAGTTTTTAAACTGTTACTCAGGGAAAACAATCATCCAAATGATGTGAAGGTCCTAAATGACAGTGTGCTGCATTAAAAGAACTATTTTAACATATTTAATTCATCATTAACTTGTAAAATAAATGACTATTGACAGGTTACCATGCTTAATTGTGATAAAGCACTTAAATGCTCCCTGGATCTGGTTATTATTTTCATAGCTGAACATCTGAAGGAATTTATTTTATTCACAAGTAACTATCCTGCTTTATCCCCACTGTACCCATATCAACAGAGCCTACAAATAAAACTGTGCTACATCTAGTTGGTGGTAAGCCAACCACAGAAACCTAACAGAACCCTACTAAAATGAGTCTACTACAATTGTGATGTGTTGTTTGATCTCCTAGGTTTTAGCTAAAGTGACTATATTTCGACAGTTTGTGTCTACAGCCAAATGTTGTCTTGGTGGATCCTATGAGCAGCTTATGGTCAGGTGTGGGGAGGGAGCAAAAAAGGAAAGAACAAAACAAGGGTGACATCCCTATTTACCGGTATATGAAAATTATAAAGTAAGTAATGCAGGTATTGCTAACAAATTCATTTTATTTTTCCCCTTTGCACATACTGCCTGAGTGAAATAACTCAAAAATAAAAACAAAAAAAGTGGAACAGGCAGGCAGTAAGCTATGCATATCAAAACAGAGCAGAAAGTAACAATATATAACAAAAACTGTATAACAGCAATCAACAGATATTGCAAAAATTATGAGAGAAAAGTACAAAAACAAAAAAAATAAAGCACAGATGAAAATCTCTGATGGGGTTATCACCAATTTTCCTGCAGACTCTAGCATTCTTCAAGAGGGCCTATGTCTGATTAACAAATGGTGCCAAAGCCATGATCTTAAACTCAATGCTAAGAAATGTAAAATTTTACCCTTTGGTAAGTCAACCATTCCAGCTAATTGCCATATTGACAATATGGCCCTAAGAACTGACCCAGGGGTCAGGGATCTGGGTACTCATATAGAAAGTAGCTTTACCTTTAACCATCAGGTGGCCACAATGGTAAGGAAATAGTTTTATGTTGTGCAACTTATAAGTAAGGGCATGGCATCTAGGTTCAAAGAGGTCATTATCCCACTGTACTTGCCCTTAACAAACCAGTCATAGAGTACAATGCTGTCTTTGATATGTGCCTGACCAGGCATATGCAGCAACTGCAGCGATCCCAGAGGTTCCTTACAAAAATAATACAAGGTGTAACAGACCTGCCTTATGCAGAGCTCCTTAAAGCCCTTTCCCTCTACTCAGTCTCCTACAGATTGCTGAGGGGTGATCTATGTCTGGCTTGCAAGGCATCTGCAAACCCCATTTTTGTGGATCTTCTGCATATTCATAATCCAAACAGTACCAGAAATACAAGGTCTTGGGACCTGAATTGAGTCTGTGACTTAAACAGAACATGCTAGAAAGACAAGATATTTGTCACAGAGACTGCCCCTCCTATAGAAGAGGCTTCCTATCCATATGAAGCTGAGATTGTCTGTTACCCAATTTAAGAGCATCCTAAACCAGTGGATGGGGAAACAGGAAATTCACACCGGGCCTGGCACCCATGTCCCTTTTGGTCAGAGGGATCTTATAAATGCTTGGCCTTCAATGTCCTGTTTTCATACAGGATGTCAGATGGGAAACAGGAAATTCACACTCAGTCTGGCACCCATGTCCCTTTTGGTCAGAGGTATCTTATAAATGCTTGGCCTACAGTGTCCATTTTTCATACAGGATGTCATTATTCCTTTGGGAAAATGTGCCTAGGCTTAGAAAGGCCTCTTCGGTTCATTGGCCTATTGACAATCTAAGAATCTATGAATCTATGAATCTATGTTTATGAGGTAATGTTTTTCCACAGTCTCTTAGGAGAACAACATAAACCAAAATCACTCACTATTTGCAATGGGCTGAAACTGCACCAACAGTTGAAATATTCATCTTAGAAACTGAGATGACCTAATACTTGCTTTTGAATTTTAACTGATATTGAATAAATCACTAGGTGAGACAGTAAAATGCAACATATGCACGAATCACACCCCTTGGTGATAAATGTTTCCACATCTTCATACTTTAACAAGTGAACATGAAAAGTCTGAACTGTTAATAAATATGTCATAAACTATTAAATTGCAATCAGTACAGAGAATATGCATGCCTTTTCAAAGGCAGTAAAATAGATTATCATAGACAGAAGTTAAGCTGTCCTGTCTAACACCTATATATATATATATATATATATATATATATATATATATATATATATATATATATATATATATATATATATATATATATATATATATATATATATATATATATATATATATAAATATATATGTGTGTGGGTGTTTATGTGTGTATGTGGATGCCTGTGTGTCAGTGTGTGTGTGTGTGTGTGTCTACACACACACACACACACACACACACATATATATATATATATATATATATATATATATATATATATATATATATATATATATATATATATATAGATAGATAGATATATAGATATAGCATATATGGGTCTATTTGCAATTATCAAACAACCCAAATGTCAGTGTTGAACAGCTTCAGTACAAAAACTTTGCTACTGCAAACATCGATCCATTACTTCCCATGCATGCATTCAGAAAAAAAAAACTTTCTCTTTTGCAGGGAGGTAAGCGGCCCTATGCACTCACATCCCCTGCTAATTACATATACTAATTCTGAGCCTGTACAATTATTGGGGAAAGGGCATATTCCTTAACCCTGAGAACCATCTGATTTTGTACACATGTTGACCATCCGTTTCATCACCCAAATTCTGTCAGCTAAACAGATTTTGACAAAACCATTATGTAAACAAAGGTAACAATTCTTTACACACACACACACACACATATATATATATATATATATATATATATATATATATATATATATATCTATATATAGGGTCTATATTACATAATCAAAGATACACTTCTTCGAATATGTAATCATTGACCCCTAAACACT
The DNA here is from genome assembly GCF_019279795.1 of Protopterus annectens. Taxonomy (NCBI): domain Eukaryota; kingdom Metazoa; phylum Chordata; order Ceratodontiformes; family Protopteridae; genus Protopterus; species Protopterus annectens. The sequence continues at coordinate 1,008,053,910 of NC_056733.1, read as the reverse complement.
GAAATGCGAAAACCGGGAACGGCCAAAACAGCAAAATTTTTCCTATGGAAAAAATTTGCAGGGCCATAGAAATAAGACAAACACTTCAAATGTAGTTTAAGTGGGACGCTTTGCCCCCCACACCCCCTGATGTGGGGGGGCTGTGCCCCCACCCCCCAACTAAATATATCAACTCCAAGATCACTCTACATTGGGGTAAAGGGTAAACTCCGGGAACGGCCAACTTAATTTTTTCCCTAGGAAAAAATTTGCGGTTTTGGCCATTCGCGGTTTTCGCATTTCGGTGTTTAGGGGTCGATGATTACATATTCGAAGAAGTCTTCAATTATGTAATATAGACCCATATATATATATATATATATATATATATATATATATATATGTTTTACATTTACCTGAATCACACTTGGTCGAGTCATCTTAAAATCGATGCACCCCCGAGAAAAGTCGAAATGCCGAATTCTGCTATACCTGAATAAAAGACTGAACTTTGAAACCCCCCCCCTGGATTTACTATTCTTCCGGAAGCGGCTGTTTAGGAGCAGGACAGCAGCGCGTCATGCATATTAATGAAGGCACGCTGCCTGAGCTCCTAATCTTACACAGAGCATGTAAGAGCGCAGGAGGCATGTCTGAGAGCAGAGCTCTCAGAATATACACTCCCCCACAATAAAGAACAGCAGAAAGGCAGAAGAAATTTGCTAGATCACTCATAAGTGTCCGCATATCCCCAGCAACATTCCTCCATGTTTGCAACAGCAAGTAAATACAAATAAAATTAACAAACCATCTACTCCAGAACTAAGTACCATGACATTCAGAGGTGGCCTCTACTTTAGAACTAAGTAACATAACCTTCAGAGGTGGCACCTACTCCAGAACTAAGAACCATGACCTCAGAGGTGGCATCTACTCCAAAGCTAAGTACTGTGACATTCGAAGGTGGCATCTACTCCAGAACTCCAGAACAAAGTACCATGACATTCAGAGGTGGCATCTAGTTCAGAACCAAGTTCCATGACATTCCAAGGTGGCTTCTACTCCAGAACTAAGTACCATGACATCAAGAGGTGGCATCTACTCCAGAACTAAGAAACATTACATTCAGAGGTAACATCTTCTCCAGAACTAAGTACCATGACATTCAGAGGTGACATCTACTCCAGAACTAAGTACCATGACATTCAGAGGTGGCATCTACTCCAGAACTAAGTTCCATGACATTCAGAGGTGGTATATACTCCCGAACTAAGTACCATGACATTCAGAGGTGGCATATACTCCAGAACTAAGTACCATGACATTCAGAGGTAATATCTACTCCAGAACTAAGTACCATGCTACTCTTTTTAGGGTTTTCATTCTTGTAAAATCACACAGAGTATAACTGCTAAATGTAGTTATATCACTGGGCTATGCTGAATGGTGCATGGTCTGCTGTCACTGTTTATCTGACATTGCCTGTCATCTTAAAATTATTTATAGGTTCATAAGTTCATAGGTTCATACTAGGCTATCTTCCCTGGGGCAATTATAAGCCTAGCCTGATTCTGTATGGCTTATGCCACCCCTTGATTTGAGTATACTGTGCCCTTTTTTAAGGTTTAGTTTACTGTGCCTCTGTCTAATAGTGACACGGGAGTAATCCCTGGGACAAACCTATGATCCCCCATCCACTTATCGAGATTCTTCTTGAAGAGATTCAGTGAGGTGCTCTGCCTCACATGAACTGGAATTCTATTCCAGAGCGAAGGGAGCCTCTGGGTTATGAACCTGTCCCTCCAGCAAGTTCTATTTATTTCTGTGCTGAGGTTCATGTCCCTCGAGCGTGTGGCTCTAAGGGATTTAGATTTACTGAGGTGGAGCATGTCCATTAATTCTGGATTTGACATAGCTTTGTATGTCAGGCATAGATCGCCTCGAAGTAGGCGGTATGCAACTGAGTAGAGCTGGAGGTTTTTTAACCAAGCAGTATATGGCATCTGTTTGAGACCCTTGATCCTCTTGGTGAGATACTTTTGGGGTCTTTCTAATTGCTGCAGGTGTCGGGTAAGGTACATCCCAAAAGGGGCATTATATTCTATGATGGGCCTGATGAGGGATGAATAAAGGGGCATGATTACCTCTCTTGATCTAGATGTGAAACACTTCATGATGAGGTGGGCTATGTAGAAGGTCTTTCTAACCACTTTGGCAATGTGGTTTTCAAAGGAGAGATTGCTATCAACTTGGGTCCCCAGGTCCCTAATAACTTTCTCTGTACTTAATGGGTTTCCGCCTATGTGGTAATTTGTGGGCACATTGTTTTTGCCAAAGGGTATGACTATACATTTTTTGGCATTTAGCTTTAAACCATGGCGCTGGCACCAGTTATCTGTCTCTGTGAGACCTTTTTGAAGGATGTTTGTGTCAGCTGGAGAGTTGATTATGGCGCCCAGTTTGCAGTCATCTGCGAACTTGGTGAGCCATAGTCCTCCCACGTTTGCCTGTACCTGGAAAAGTATATACCGAACAAGAGTGGTCCCAGGACAGAACCCTGTGGGACGCCACTTGTGACCGGTTTTGAGTCTGGCATGGCTCCAGCAACTCTCACTCTGTGGGTTCTGTCTTTGAGCCAGTTTGTGACCCATCTTGTGACATAGGGGTTTATATTTAAGCTGGATAGCTTATCTATGATGCCCGAGTGAGGTATTGTGTCAAATGCCTTTGCAAGGTCCAGATAGGCTGTGTGGACTACCTTCCCTTCATCTATGGCTTTGGTGACTGTTTCAAAGAAGTCAACCAGGTTCAAAAGGCAGGATCTGCCCTTGACAAAGCCGAACTGGGTAGGATCTAGTGTCTGTAGGTCCCCAATGTCTTTGTTTATGAGCTCCATGATGATCCTCTCCATAGCCTTGCAGACTAAGCTAGTCAGGCTTATGGGGCGATAGTTTCCAGGGTCCGTAGATGCTCCACCTTTGTGGAGTGGGACCACTGTTGCTGTCACGCCATTCTGTGGGCACATATCCTGTAGTGAGGCTGAGATTGTATAGCTGTTTTATTTGAGGGATTAGTTCCTCTTGTAGTTCATGTAGGACGCAACCTGGGATGCCATCTGGTCCCATGGAAGCAGTGTTTTTTTGCTTTCGAGACGGCAGCCTTCACCTGAGCATCTGCGATGTTCGGCAGGCAGCCCCCTGCCGGGATAGATATTTGCTCTTTTGCTGAGGGGGCGTGGACAAGTTTGCACTGAACCTGTCTGCCAGGATATTGGCGATGTCTGTGGGTTCAGTGTATTTTTTGTCGTTTAGAATCAACTCAGAACAAGTCTGGGAGTTGCATCCCAGGTTTCTAACATAACTGAAAAAAGCCTTATGATTGTCTTTGGTGTCCTGTGCAATTTTTCTCTCGAAGCTGGCCTTGGAGGATTTTATGAGGGATCGTACTTTTTGCTAGTACTGATCAGAGATGCCTTCCCTATTAGGATTTTGCTCTATCATGTAGTAGCTTCCTCCTTCTGTTGTACAGTTTATTTATGGCAGGGGTCCACCAGACAGGACGCCTGCCTTTGGATGATTGGGTCTTGGTTTTGTTTGGGATAGCATGATCCATGCATTCCTGGAGATGTCCATAGAATGCATTTATATAGGATTCTGCAGTTTGGGCTGTAGTTTCCACTGGCCCTGGGGCCTTGAAGGATTCCACTTCGGTTTTGAGAAGTGAGAAGTTCACTTTTGAGAAGTTTGTCACTGTGGTTTTCTGGGCTGGGGGTGGGGTCGGGATGTGGACATCCAGTGAAATTAATTTATGGTCTGATCTTACCAATGAGGGATATACTTCTGGTGTGGAGCATAGAGTCCCCATGTTGGTAATGATCAGGTCTAGTATGTTGTCCCCTCTTGTGGGAGTGGTGACTAGTTGTTCCATAGCATTTGAATTTATAATTTCCAGGAATCTTTGGGCTAAGGTGCTGGGGCTTGAGTAGTGCTTCCAGTCAATGTTTGGGTAGTTGATGTCGCCCAATATAATGGTGTTCGGAGAGATCTTCATGTTCTACAATGTTTTCAGGAAAGCCGAATGGGATTCCTGACTTTGAGAGGGTGGTCTGTAGGATGCTATAAACTGAAAAGCAGTCTTGCCCACTGTTAGTTGCACATGGATGGTCTCTGATACTTCGTGCAATGCCACTAACCTGGAGGTGTGGATATCCTTGATAAATATGGAAACTCCCCCTCCTTTTGTGGTTCGGTCCGGGTTTTGGGGCCGAAAAGCATGATATGAGGTATAGCCTGGTAGTGCTGGGGTGCTCTCTGGAGCCTTGAACCAGGTTTCTGTCACTGCACAGATATCGATGTTCTCCATACTGAGGAGAGCTTCGAGTGCGTGCATCTTGAGGTTAAGACTTCTGGCGTTTAGCAGCATTACCCTTAGTTTCTTGTTCCTAGTGCTGTCTATGGGGGTGGGTTTGACTTTTGAGCCTTGCCTAAAAAAGGCACTATGGGGTGGCAAGAGCCTTTGCCAATATCCAAAAGCCCAGTGGTGACAGGTGCAAGCCATCCCTAGCGAAGCAACGTGGCTTGTCGAGCATGTCATCCCAGGCTGACAGACAATGGATCCCCTTTGAATGACACCAAAATTTTAGCCAATTGTTAAAATCGATCATTTTGTCTTTGTACTGTGGCATCATTCTAGGTGAGGGTAAGATGCTGCTCAAGGTCAGGGTCATACCAGCCTGGGCTACATGATCAGAGAGCTCCTCTATGTCTCTTTTCATGTGGTCCAGGGAGGTACGGCTCAGGTCATTTACACCAGCATGTACAATGACTGAGTCATATTTGTATTTGCTTTGGAGTGACCTGAGTGCTTGCATTATGTGGCGGATCCTAGCGCCCGACAGGCAGCTCACTGTGACCTTCTCTTTATTCAGCCTGGTGAGCGAGATAAAATGCAGGTTTTAAGAAAAAAATGATTTTAAAAATAAGTGCAGGCAGGAAATTCAGTAATCAGCTCTAGGTTGTGTTCTAAATACAGTTACCAACACAGAAATCAAGTTTAACAGGCCAGAAAATGCTCAAAAGTAGGCGGCAATGCAGAAAAACTTAACAAATAATCTGAAGCAAAATACTTAAAATCTCAAAAATGGCTCCTTTCTTCTCTCAGCATTTTCTCCTCTTGGTGGGTGCTTCACCAACAGCCAATAAGTCCAAAGAGTCACCAAAACCACAAGGCAATCAGGTTTTAAGAGAGGGTGATCAAGGAGTTAGGAATTGACCCAAAATGGCCAATAAAACTACAGTTTCAAGGCAGTAACCACTCCCACAGGGGCAGGCAGGCTGCTCAATGTTTATCACTGCCACTGATGAACACAGAGACTTCCCTTTAGCCCAAGCAAACAATGGCCTCCAAGAAACTTACAAACAGTTCAGAACAACAAATCTGTAACTGAACTTTTTTAAATCTCAGAAAAGTGGGAAAAAAGCAAGATTTTTTGTTTTTAAGGAAAGCAGAGGTTCACAAGTATCAACAAGTTAGAACAGTGCAGTAAATGACCCCACACTTGAGTGCTAGGCCAGAGACAGATAAAATGCAAGTTTTAAGAAAAAAACGATTTTAAAAATAAGTGCAGGCAGGAAATTCAGTAATCAGCTCTAGGATGTGTTCTAAATACAGTTACCAACACAGAAATCAAGTTTAACAAGCCAGACAATGCTCAAAAGTAGGCGGCAATGCAGAAAAACTTAACAAATAATCTGAAGCAAAATACTTAAAATCTCAAAAGTGGCTCCTTTCTTCTCTTAGCGTTTTCTCCTCTTGGTGGGTGCTTCACCAACAGCCAACAAGTCCAAAAAAATGCCAAAACCACGAGGCAATCGGATTTTAAGAGAGGGAGATCAAGGAGTTAGGAACTGACCCAAAATGGCCAATAAAACTACAGTTTCAAGGCAGTCCCCACTCCCACAGGGGCAGGCAGGCTGCTCAATGTTTATCACTGCCATGGATGAACACAGAGACTTCCCTGTCAGATCAGTTTCTGCCTTGCTTCTACCAGACCCTCTCATTCAAGATCCTGATCATGTTCTCGTAGCACTGTCGGATCAATGTATGCCCTACCTCTACCAGACCTGCTCATTCAAGGTCCTGATCATGTTCGTGCAGCACTGTCAGATCAGTGCCTGCCCTGCCACTACCAGACCCTCTCATTCAAGGTCCTGATCATGTTCATGCAGCACTGTCAGATCAGTGTCTGCCTTGCCTCTACCAGACCCTCTCATTAAAGGTCGTGATCATGTTCATGCAGCACTGTCAGATCAGTGTCTGCCCTGCCTCTACCAGACTCTCTCATTAAAGGTCCTGATCATGTTCATGTAGCATTGTCAGATCAGTGTCTGCCCTGCCTCTACCAGACCCTCTCATTCAATCTCCTGATCATGTTCAGGTAGCACTGTCAGATCGGTGTCTGCCATGCCTCTACCAGACCCTGTGATTCAAGGTCCTGATCATATTCATGCAGCACTGTCAGATCGGAATCTGCCCTGCCTCTACCAGACCCTCTCATTCAATGCCCTGATCATGTTCATGCAGCACTGTCAGATAAGTGTCTTCCTTGCCTCTACCAGACCCCCTTATTCATGGTCCTGATCATGTTCACATATAACTGTCAGATTGGTGTCTGCCGTGTATCTACAAGACCCTCTCATTCAATCTCCTGATCATGTTCATGTAGCACTGTCAGATCGGTGTCTGCCCTGCCTCTATAAGACCCTCTCATTTAAGGTCCTGATCATGTTCACATAGCACTGTCAGATCGGTGTCTGCCCTGCCTCTACCAGACCCTCTGATTCAATGTCCCGATCATGTTAATGCAGCACTGTCAGATCAGTGTCTGCCCTGCCTCTACCAGCCCCTCTCATTCAAGGTCCTGATCATGTTCATGCAGCACTGTCAGATCAGTGTCTGCCTTGCCTCTATCAGACCCTCTCATTCAAGGTCCTGATCATGTTCATGCATCACTGTCAGATCAGTTTCTACCTTGCCTCTACCAGACCATCTCATTCATGGTCCTGATCATGTTCATGCAGCACTGTCAGATCAGTGTCTGCCCTGCCTCTACCAGACTCTCTCATTAAAGGTCCTGATCATGTTCATGTAGCATTGTCAGATCGGTGTCTGTCCTGCCTCTACCAGACCCTCTCATTCAAGGTCCTGAACATGTTCACATACCACTGTCAGATCAGTGTCTGCCCTGCCTCTACCAAACCCTCTCATTCAAGGTCCTGAACATCATCATGCAGCATTGTCAGATCACTGTCTGCCCTGCCACTACCAGACCCTATCATTCAAGGTCCTGATCATGTTTACATAGCGCTGTCAGATTGGTGTGTGACCTGCCTCTGCCAGACCCTTTCATTCAAGGTCCTGATCATGTTCATGCAGCACTGCCAGATCAGTTTCTGCCTTGCTTCTACCAGACCCTCTCATTCAAGGTCATGATCATGTTCATGTAGTACTGTCAGATCAGTTTCTGCCTTGCTTCTACCAGACCCTCTGATTCAAGATTCTGATCATGTTCACGTAGCACTGTCGGATCGGTGTATGCCCTACCTCCACCAGACCCGCTCATTCAAGGTCCTGATCATGTTCATGCAGCACTGTCAGATCAGTGCCTGCCCTGCCACTACCAGACCCTCTCATTCAAGGTCCTGATCATGTTCATGCAGCACTGTCAGATCAGTGTCTGCCCTGCCTCTACCAGACCCTCTCATTCAATCTCCTGATCATGTTCAGGTAGCACTGTCAGATCAGTGTCTGCCATGCCTCTACCAGACCCTGTGATTCAAGGTCCTGATCATGTTCATGCAGCACTGTCAGATCGGAGTCTGCCCTGCCTCTACCAGAACCTCTCATTTAAAGTCCTGATCATGTTCATGCAGCACTGTCAGATCAGTGTCTTCCTTGCCTCTATCAGATCCTCTTATTCATGGTCCTGATCATGTTCACATAGCACTGTCAGATTGGTGTCTGCCATGTATCTACAAGACCCTCTCATTCAATCTCCTGATCATGTTCATGTAGCACTGTCAGATCAGTGTCTGCCCTGCCTCTACAAGACCCTCTTATTTAAGGTCCTGATCATGTTCACATAGCACTGTCAGATTGGTGTCTGCCCTGCCTCTACCAGACCCTTTGATTCAAGGTCCCGATCATGTTCATGCAGCACTGTCAGATCAGTGTCTGCCCTGCCTCTACCAACCCCTCTCATTCAAGGTCCTGATCATGTTCATGCAGCACTGTCAGATCAGTGTCTGCCTTGCCTCTACCAGACCCTCTCATTCAAGGTCCTGATCGTGTTCATGTATCACTGTCAGATCAGTGTCTACCTTTCCTCTACCAGATCCTCTCATTCAAAGTCCTGATCATGTTCACGTAGTACTGTCAGATCAGTGTCTGCCTTGCCTCTACCAGACCCTCTCATTAAAGGTCCTGATCATGTTCATGCAGTGCTGTCAGATCAGTGTCTGCCCTGCTTTTACCAGACCCTCTCATTCAATCTCTTGATCATGTTCACATAGCACTGTCAGATCAGTGTCTGCCCTGCCTCTACCAGACTCTCTCATTCAAGGTCCTGATCATGTTCATGCAGCACTGTCAGATCAGTTTCTGCCCTGCTTTTACTAGATCCTCTCATTCAATCTCTTGATCATGTTCACCTAGCACTGTCAGATCAGTGTCTGCTCTGCCTCTAACAGACCCTCTTATTCAAGGTCCTGATCATGTTTTCGTAGTGCTGTCAGATCAGTGTCTGCCCTGCCCTGCATCAGTAGGTCACAACATGGGACCAACGCACCAGCCAGCTCTTATGATGACCTATCTTCAAAATCACTTGCATCATCACTGAGCCTGTCTAAAGGAGATGCATATGACACATTTGACTTTAAACTACTGTGAATCAGCTGTGACAATTTTGTTACTTACAATCTGACATTCAGAAATACAGGTGAATGTTTAACTCAAAGGGTGATAAGTTATTTAAGCAAAAAAAAACTGGTTGGGCTAAGATAATTTTCAACTGTATGGATTTTGTCCTTGTAATGGTACTGCTTAAAACCACATGGAATTTGTGCAAAGAAATCTGTGTGACATAGCAAGAGATGGCAGTCATTAACAGCAATTGTCTATGCATTGCCATTCTTACACGTGGCAGTCACCTACAACTTCAAAGTAGTAATACACAAGCTTCCATGGAAAAACTAATTAGAAAATTACAGACTAAAATGAGTTTCCTACAATGTAAACAGAGAGTGCTTCCACTCCACCCTCGCAGGGCAAAATTAAAATAATTTGATGTGCAGCACCTCAGCAAACAGCTCACTATAATCTGAGAAGAACTTGTATAATATGAAAACAATATAATATCTTTTCATTCACATGGAGTATATGAGCTCATATTAATTGCTGAACTTTTACTAATTATTCTATATGAGTACATTCTTACGTGCACCACTTATCAGATTTTATTGTGCAAAACAGGTAAAATGTGATTGCTATTTCTAGGATGCCTTATGGCATCACTGAATATGAATAAATGAGCTCTCAAAAGAAGACTTTTCAAACAGCAATATGAGTAACCATTCTAAAATTAAAAAAAAAAATAAACAAATACAGGCTTGTTGGCTGTTGGTGAAGCACCCACCAAGAGGAGAAAACGCTGAGAGAAGAAAGGAGCCACTTTTGAGACTTTAAGTATTTTTCCTCTGTTTATTTGCTAAGTTTTTCTGCATAGCCGCCTATTTTGAGCATTTTCTGGCTTGTTAAATTTGATTTCTGCATTAGTAACTGTATTTAGAGCACAACCTAGAGCTGTTTACTGAATTTCCTGTTTGCACTTATTTTTAAAATCGTTTTTTTCTCAAAACTTGCATTTTATCTGTCTTTGGCCTAGCACTCTTGTGTGGGGTCATTTACTGCACTGTTATAACTTGCCGATACTTGTTAACCTCTGCTATCTCTGAAAAAACAAAAAAAAAAAAATCTTGCTTTTTTCCCACTTTTCTGAGATTTAAAAAAGTTCAGTTACAGGCTTGCTGTTCTTGAACTGTTTGTAAGTTTCTGTGAGGCCATTTTTTGCTTGGGCTAAAGGAAAGTCTCTCTGTTGTTCAGTGGCAGTGAAAAACATTGAGCAGCCTGGCTGCCCCTGTGGGAGTGGTTACTGACTTGAAACTGTAGTTTTATTGGCCATTCTGGGTCAATTCCAAAACTCCTTCATCTTCCTCTCTTAAAACCTGGTTTCCTCATGGTTTTGGCATCTTTTCAGGCTTGTTGGCTGTTGGTGAAGCACCCACCAAGAGGAGAAAACGCTGAGAGAAGAAAGGAGCCACTTTTGAGACTTTAAGTATTTTCCTCTGTTTATTTGCTAAGTTTTTCAGCATAGCTGCCTATTTTGAGCATTTTTTGGCTTGTTAAATTTGATTTCTGCATTAGTAACTGTATTTAGAGCACAACCTAGAGCTGTTTACTGAATTTCCTGTTTGCACTTATTTTTAAAATCGTTTTTTTCTCAAAACTTGCATTTTATCTGTCTTTGGCCTAGCACTCTTGTGTGGGGTCATTTACTGCACTGTTATAACTTGCTGATACTTGTTAACCTCTGCTATCTCTGAAAAAACAAAAAAACAAAAAAAAATCTTGCTTTTTTCCCACTTTTCTGAGATTTAAAAAAGTTCACTTACAGATTTGCTGTTCTGAACTGTTTGTAAGTTTCTTGGAGGCCATTGTTTGCTTGGGCTAAAGGGAAGTCTCTGTGTTCATCAGTGGCAGTGATAAACATTGAGCAGCCTGCCTGCCCCTGTGGGAGTGGTTACTGCCTTGAAACTGTAGTTTTATTGGCCATTTTGGGTCAATTCCTAACTCCTTGATCTCCCTCTCTTAAAACCCGATTGCCTCATGGTTTTGGCGTCTTTTTGGACTTGTTGGCTGTTGGTGAAGCACCCACCAAGAGGAGAAAATGCTGAGAGAAGAAAGGAGCCACTTTTGAGATTTTAAGTATTTTGCTTCAGATTATTTGTTAAGTTTTTCTGCATTGCCGCCTACTTTTGAGCATTTTCTGGCTTGTTAAACTTGATTTCTGTGTTGGTAACTGTATTTAAAACACAAACTAGAGCTGATTACTGAATTTCCTGCCTACACTTATTTTTAAAATCGTTTTTTTCTTAAAACTTGCATTTTATCTGTCTCTGGCCTAGCACTCAAGTGTGGGGTCATTTACTGCACTGTTCTAACTTGTTGATACTTGTGAACCTCTGCTTGAAACTGTAGTTTTATTGGCCATTTTGGGTCAATTCCTAACTCCTTGATCTCCCTCTCTTAAAACCCTCTTTTGCACGGTTTTACGTGTTTTTGCGCATAGCGCAACATCAGGCAGTGCCTCCTAATTGGGTTTAAACTATTCCTGGCTCCACAAAGTCTGCTCTTCACTTTTCCCATTAGAACTGCTCTATCTCTCAAATTAAACACCATATTCTCATTCTAAGGCCCCACACTGGTCCAAATTTTACAAGTTAGCACTAATAAACCATAAGCACTACTTACTCTTATACTCTCTATGATTACTTAGTCCCATATTGGTCCATTTTAATTCAGTTCCCTATATTACTCTAGCATGTCCAAAGGGCAGTCAATGGTTTCCTCTCCAGTCCAGCTGGTGAATCTGGGAATTTTGAGGCAATGTTACAACTGTCTCATGTACACGGACAACCCTCTCCTCCTCCAAACAGGTTCAAATATATGTGAGAGATGCAACCATATAGCCAAACTGGAGGCTGAGCTCTCTCATCTCAAAACTGGTGTAACCAGTCAGGAGGAGAAGGTAACCTCACGCAACACAATTCCAGAGTCACATAGCCCCACCACAACAGCAAACCAAACACATAAAAACACAAAAACATACTCAGAGGCTCTAAATAAAAATCTACCTAAGCAAGAGAGACCTCCAAAGCAGGCATCCAAGCAAACGCTACCCCAGAACAAAACACGTACAACACATAGCACACAAAGTCAGTGTGCCAAGAAGTTACAGCCCTTAAGGCTGAATAACACACCTGATACTCTTGTAATAGGTGACTCTATTGTCAGACACACTGACGTCCCGCTCACCAGGCTGAATAAAGAGAAGGTCACAGTGAGCTGCCTGTCGGGCGCTAGGATCCACTACGTAATGCAAGCACTCAGGTCACTCCAAAGCAAATACAAATATGACTCAGTCATTGTACATGCTGGCGTGAATGACCTGAGATGTACCTCCCTTGACTACATGAAAAGAGACATAGAGGAGCTCTCTGATCATGTAGCCCAGGCCGGTATGACCCTGACCTTGAGCAGCATCTTACCCTCACCTAGAATGATGCCACGGTATAAAGACAAAATGATCGATTTTAACAATTGGCTAAAATTTTGGTGTCATTCAAAGGGGATCCAGTATCTGTCAGCCTGGGATGACATGCTTGACAAGCCACGTTGCTTCGCCAGGGACGGCTTGCACTTGTCACTCCTGGTCTTTTGGATATTGGCAAAGGCTCTTGCCACCCCCATAGTGCCTTTTTTAGGCAAGGCTCAAAAGTCAAACCCACCTACATAGACAACACAAGGAACAAGAAACTAAGGGTAATGCTGCTAAATGCCAGAAGTCTTAACCTCAAGATGCATGCACTTGAAGCTCTCCTCAGTATGGAGAACATCGATATCTGTGCAGTGACAGAAACCTGGTTCAAGGCTCCAGAGAGCACCCCAGCACTACCAGGTTATACCTCATATCATGCTTTTTGGCCCCAAAACCCGGACCAAACCACAAAAGGAGGGGAAGTTTTTCCATATTTATCAAGGATATCCACACCTCCAGGTTAGTGGCATTGCACGAAGTATTGGAGACCATCCATGTGCAACTAACAGTGGGCAAGACTGCTTTTCAGTTTATAGCATCCTACAGACCACCCTCTCAAAGTCAGGAATCCCACTCGGCTTTCCTGAAAATATTGGAGAACATGAAGATCTCTCCGAGCACCATTATATTGGGCGACTTCAACTACCCAAACATAGACTGGGAGCATTACTCAAGCCCCAGCACCTTAGCCCAAAGGTTCCTGGAATTTATAAACTCAAATGCTATGGAACAACTAGTCACCACTCCCACAAGAGGGGAAAACATACTAGACCTAATCATTACCAACATGGGGACTCTATGCTCCATACCAGAAGTATATCCCTCATTGGTAAGATCAGACCATAAATTAATTTCACTGGATATCCACATCCCGACCCCACCCCAGCCCAGAAAACCACAGTGAAAAACTTCTCAAAAGCAAACTTCACACTTCTCAAAACTGAAGTGGAATCCTTCAAGGCCCCAGGGCCAGTGGAAACTATGGCCCAAACTGCAGAATCCTATATAAACGCATTCTACGGACATCTCCAGGAATGCATGGATCATGCTATCCCAAACAAAATCAAGACCTAATCATCCAAAGGCAGGCATCCAGTCTGGTGGACCCCAGCCATAAATAAACTGTACAACAGAAGGAGGAAGCTACTACATGATAGAGCAAAATCCCTAAAAGGGAAGGAATCTCTGATCAGTACTAGCAAAAAATTACGATCCCTCATAAAATCCTCCAAGGCCAGCTTCAAGAGAAAAATTGCACAGGACACTAAAGACAATCATAAGGCTTTTTTCAGTTATGTTAGGAACCTGGGATGCAACTCCCAGACTTGTTCTGAGTTGATTCTAAACGACAAAAAATACACTGAACCCACAGACATCGCCAATATCCTGGCAGACAGGTTCAGTGCAAACTTCTCCACCCCCTCTCCCCCAAAAGAGCAAGTATCTATCCCGGCAGAGTGCAGCCTCCCAAACATCTCTGATGCTCAGGTGAAGGCCGCTCTCTCCAAAGCAAAAAACACTGCTTCCATGGGACCAGATGGCGTCCCGGGTTGCGTCCTACATGAACTCCAGGGAGAACTAATCCCTCAAGTAAAACTGCTGTACAATCTCAGCCTCACTACAGGATATGTGCCCAAAGAATGGCGTACAGCAACAGTGGTCCCACTCCACAAAGGTGGCATCTCTGTGGACCTTGGAAACTATCGCCCCATAAGCCTGATTAGCCTAGTCTGCAAGGCTATGGAGAGGATCATCATGGAACTCATAAACGAAGACATTGGGGACCTACAGACACTAGATCCTACCCAATTTGGCTTCGTCAAGGGCAGATCCTGCCTTTTGAACCTGGTCGACTTCTTCGAAACAGTCACCAAGGCCATAGATGAAGGGAAGGTAGTCCACACAGCCTATCTGGACCTTGCAAAGGCATTTGACACAATACCCCACTCGGGCATCATAGATAAGCTATCCAGCCTAAATATAAACCCCTATGTCACAAGATGGGTCGCAAACTGGCTCAAAGACAGAACCCACAGAGTCAGAGTTGCTGGAGCCATGTCAGACTCGAAACCGGTCACAAGTGGCGTCCCACAAGGTTCTGTCCTGGGACCTCTCTTGTTCGGTATTTACTTTTCTGAGGTACAGGCCAATGTGGGAGGACTATGGCTCACCAAGTTCGCAGATGACTGCAAACTGGGCACCATAATCGACTCTCCAGCTGACACAAACATCCTTCAAAAAGGTCTCGCAGAGATGGATAACTGGTGCCAGAGCCATGGTCTAAAGCTAAATGCCAAAAAGTGTATAGTCATATCCTTTGGCAAAAACAATGTGCCCACAAATTACCACATAGATGGTAACCCATTAAGTACAGAGAAAGTAATTAGGGATCTGGGGACCCAAGTTGATAGCAATCTCTCCTTTGACAACCACATTGCCAAAGTGGTTAGAAAGACCTTCTACATGGCCCACCTCATCATGAAAGGATTCACATCTAGATCAAGAGAGGTAATCGTGCCCCTTTATTCATCTCTCATCAGGCCCATCATAGAATACAATGCCCCCTTTTGGATGTACCTTACCCGACACCTGCAGCAATTAGAAAGACCCCAAAAGTACCTCACCAGGAGGATCAAGGGACTCAAACGGATGCCATATGCTGCTCGGTTAAAAAAACTCCAGCTCTACTCAGTTGCATACCGCCTACTTCGAGGCGATCTATGCCTGACATATAAAGCTATGTCCAACCCAGAATTAATGGACATGCTCCACCTCAGTAAATCTAAATCCCTTAGAGCTCGAGGGACTTGAACCTCAGCACAGAAATAAATAGAACATGCTGGAGGGACAGATTCATAACCCAGAGGCTCCCTTCACTCTGGAATAGAATTACAATTCATGTTAGGCAGAGCACCTCACTGACTCTCTTCAAGAAGAATCTTGGTGAGTGGATGGGGGCTCGTAGGTTTGTCCCGGGGATTACTTCTGTGTCACTATTAGACAGAGGCACAGTAAACTAAACTTTAAAAAGGGCACGGTATACTCAAATCAAGGGGTGGCGTAAGCCAAACACAATTGGGCTAGGCTTATAAATGCCCCAGGACAGATAGCCTAGAATGAACCTATGAACCTATGACAGTGCTACATGAACATGATCAGGACCTTGAATGAGAGGGTCTGGTAGAGGCAGGGCAGACCCCGATCTAACAGTGCTGCATGAACATGATCAGGACCTTGAATGAGAGGGTCTGGCAGAGGCAGGTCAGACACCAATCTGACAGCGCTATGTGAACATGATCAGGACCTTGAATGATAGGGTCTGGTAGTGGCAGGGCAGACAGTGATCTGACAATGCTGCATGATGATGATCAGGACCTTGAATGAGAGGGTTTGGTAGAGGCAGGCCAGACACTGATCTGACAGTGGTATGTGAACATGTTCAGGACCTTGAATGAGAGGGTCTGGTAGAGGCAGGACAGACACCGATCTGACAATGCTACATGAACATGATCAGGACCTTTAATGAATGGGTCTGGTAGAGGCAGGGCAGACACTGATCTGACAGTGCTGCATGAACATGAACAGGACCATGAATGAGATGGTCTGGTAGAGGCAGGGCAGACACTGATCTAACAGTGCTACATGCACATGATTAGGACCTTGAATCAGAGTGTGTGGTAGTGGCAAGGCAGACAGCGATCTGATAGTGCTGCATGAACATGATCAGGACCTTGAATGAGATTGTCTGGTAGAGGCAGGGCAGACACTGATCTGACAGTGGTATGTGAATATGTTCAGGACCTTGAATGATAGGGTCTGGTAGAGGCAGGGGAGACAGCTAGCTGACAGTGCTATGTGAACATGATGAGGATTTTGAATGATAGGATCTGGTAGAGGCAAGGCGGACACTGATCTGACAGTGTGATGTGAACATGATCAGGACCTTGAATGAAAGGGTCTGGTGGTGTAGATGAGCACTGACATAACTTGCATGAAGTCTTGAGTGCTTATGATCCCAGACTAATTACAGTACTTTTTTGTGAAGCACCTGTAATCTTAGGTGATCTGACCCCACATGTCTGGACAGTAACTCATCCTCTTCCCCTTCCAAGACTCAGTCCTGCTTGAGTCTGCTAAGTCTGAACTAGTGCATGATTGGAAATGACCACAGGTGGTTGCTGTGCTACCATGGTATGCATCAGTGTGATTGTGTCATGATCCCTACTCTCTGCCATTTCCCAAGTAGTGCTAGAAATCCTTTGGAATGCTATAGAGGATTCACACCATTTCCAGCTGACTCTCTGTGGCAGTGTTCTGAACCCTAATAATGCCACAGCACATCTGTTGCTGACCATACGCTATTTTATGCATATTAACGAGTTGGGTGGGACACTTAACATGCACATTTCCTTCACTGTTATTCTCTGTAGATGTGGAAGGTTCAGCCATTAATAGTAATAGCCATGGTGTTAATGTAACAATTCCTTTTTAACATCCCATTCTCTAATAAGTATATGTCACTGCTTTTAAAGCAGCCTTGTTGAGAACATGATTGTTGCTGCTACAGATGTCCATCCGAACAGTATCCACACCACCTCTGACTATTCCAGTACTCTCATTGTCTGTGTCACAGTTATCCCCATGACATGCAGTACTCCTCATCTGGTGTTAGTGGGATAATTGTTGGAGCCCCCCAGTACTGACACAGGCAACTGCATTCTGCCTTGCCTTCCTTCCAGAATGACCTACCATATCATTTACCCTCTTCTTTCACTATGTTAATTTGCAGTTTCTGCCATCTACTGCATTAATGTCAAGCACAACTTGATTCCAGAATTTAGTCCTCTTGGCTTGTTCCAGTCCCCCTTTACCAAACAGACATTTTGCATATGTCCTAAGAACTGCCACAAGGATGCATTTTTCCTCATGGCTGATGCTGTCCTTTTTCTGCCTTGATCCCTTGTTTTGCATAATTATTGAACATGAAAAAAGCTACAGTCTTATACAAAAACTTTAATCATCCATCAAGCAGCACAACTGTCCTCCTATAAAACAGGTAATATGAACCACAAAATTGTACACACATTTATTTATTTATCATTTGTTAACCGGGAAAGTCCGACTTGGAATGAAGCCAATTTTCAGCGGAGGCCCGGGGAGAAAGGCTCCAGATGCATGTCTTTGTAACGTGGGAGGAAACCGGAGCACCCGGAGGAAACCCACATGAATACAGGGAGGACATGCAGACTCCACACAGAAGGCACCCGAGCCAAGAATCGAGCCAGAGAACCTCTTGCTGTGAGGCGACAAAGCTACCAATGCACCACTGCACCATCCATGCAAAATCTCAGTCAACATGTCTCAATCTGAGGGCATCATCCAGGACATTAAAGCAATCAGGCCCTACAATTTCCTGTAGTCATAATTCTGCCATGTTTTATTCTTCAGTGCCATTCAGGAATCTTCAGTTAAGGACACATGTATATTCAGCCAACAATGCAGCCTTATTACTTCAGAAAATATGCATGTATAATTAGTACATGACACCAAAGTAATGACCTTTTATGACTGATTATTTTCCATTGCTGCTGTACTGATTTACCACCTACAAATGACAACTTGACAGTATTCATTATAGCCATGATAATATGCCAATGAAATCAGTAAAAATATTTTTTCAAAGTTACTATTTTTGCATTATTTTAAGCATTTCATATTAATTTTTTTAAATAGTTTCCATACTTTAAGACTCTGCAGTTTCCTGAAACATGTTCCCCAAACTCAAGTAATCCCAAGTTAATAGTTTGGTATTCATCTATTTCACTTAAATTTACATTCATCTAAATGTTTTACATGGAAATTAGGTCATTTTATATTTATCTCCATGATCTGCAGTAATACATTAAGATATACATTTGTGGACATAAATCACTCTTAGCTGCTCACAAATGCAGACTTAGGCTCACATAAACATGATGCAGATATCTGCAGAGTCTGCAATAGTCCTCAGCAATTCCCAGCATACCACAGAAATGTGTGGACATGCTCAGATATGGTCAGATTTGAAGATGTTCACAAAAAATGGAGTCATATGCATTATATTTTGCACAATTATGCAGTGTAGTCTCTGTCCATCTAACATAATCTGGCACACCGTCTCACCTAAAAACCAGTCAATAGTTTATAAAAATTTGTCATTGCTTACATTGTATATCTATGTATGCATCCCCCAAAAATATTCCTGATGCTACAATGAATAACTAAATAACATGCATATGTAATTCTTCAAAAAAGAATGGTAAGGCAAGGTGCAGCAACAGCAGCGATTACATGTATGAAAAAATAAAAAAGATTATTGCATACAGCTTTTATGTACCATACAAATAAAAGGTGAATGTATT
Source organism: Protopterus annectens (assembly GCF_019279795.1). Taxonomy (NCBI): domain Eukaryota; kingdom Metazoa; phylum Chordata; order Ceratodontiformes; family Protopteridae; genus Protopterus; species Protopterus annectens. Next base: position 1,008,035,097 of record NC_056733.1, on the reverse strand, counting down.
CCTTTACAATAAAACATGCATGTGAAAAAGCATTTTTGGTGAAACCAAACTTGCCAATAATAACAGTACCTGGTCTAATTCAGGAGCTGGTTAACTGGGTTTGGTGAAGATGGCGTCACTCTCTAGAGGGAGCATTTTTAAACCTGTGAAACATTATCCAGCACATACTTTCTTCTGGTCCTGGCTCTTGTAAGCATGTCAGCACCTGTTATGGTCTTATCAGGAGGCCAAAATCATGGTCTATCTTGTGATGGAGTCATATCTGGAAAAGACTGAGGCATGCACTAAAGGTTCTATATGGAAAAAAAAAACAATATGTGGCAGGAGTTGAGTAAAAACTGGGAAACCCTGACAGGGATCACTCATTCCAGCCAGCAGTGATGTCATAGGAACAGCAACCTGAAGACACAAACACCAGGCCAGCTGGCTGACTGTAGATCAGGTAGGGGCAAGAAGACCAGAGTTCTATAGTAACTATAAAATTATTATTTTGGGGGTCATATTTAACACAGATTAAACATAGCTGTAAAATATAACAAAGTTGCATAATTGAAGGCATTTGATAGCAGAAATAAGTGTACCTATACACTAGAGAAGTGTGTCTGTAATGTTTTATTGCAGTAATTCAAAAAAGTGTAAACATATTTCTAGACATAAATGCATCTGATTAGTAAAATGGGAACTTAAGTGATAACATAATGGTCTGTATAAATATAAATATACAATGGGTATGAGTAAAATAGTAATCTGTATATATGTCTGAAAAACACAGGTATACACCTGCATGAGTACACTTGCAGCTACTTGTTCTTGGACAGAAAGAAAAATCATATCTGCATTTTCATATTTTCATTTAGTATTGCATTTACTTAGGTAGTACTTAGTTACATGCAGACAGTTTGTGTAGGTTAGGATATATTTATTGGTCTAATACTTGTATAAAAAAGTCATTTCTTTCACAATTATAACTTCATGTACAACATGGCTAACATACGTTAGACACTACACCCTAGTTAGTGTGTCGGGTGGGAGAGGTGGGGTGGTTGCAGTGTGAAGTGAATTTCAAGCACAAACAGTGAGAAATAAACAATATTATTACTGCTTAGAATTATTAAGAAAGAAAACTATCAAACACACTTTTTAACAACTTTTTGAATGAAAATTTCCAAGACTTGTTGCATTGTTGTGTGTGTCTGCACATGCTGAGTAAACTCAGAGACTGTTACATGCAAAGTGTAATATTAAACATAAAATCCAACAAAACTTTACTTGTATTTGTGTTTATAACTGACAGTAAAGGAAAGATTAGTAAAATATGAGAATGCAGATGCTAAAATATATTTGAAGACAAGCATGGTAAAGAAAAACTAGAAAAAATAGGCATTTGCTTTTATGTTAATGGCAAAAAGTGAAATACAGGTAAACAAGGATTGTCTTATGTTTTCTCTTTAAAGCTGAAGATGAGATCTCCTAGAATAGGAGACAGCAGGAGTTGCACATAAAAAGATTTGCTGAGTCCACTGTTAAGCCTGAATAAAGGATTAGAATCAACCTGTGGCACATGTGATAAGTATTGTGATCTGTAGTATGTAAGACTAGATAGGTAGGGTTCTAATTTCACTGCAGGCCACTTGGTATGCGTGTGTATATCCCCTGAAGAACAACTGAGAATCCCTCATTGGCTATCAGACTGAAATGGTTCTGCACTTTTAGACTTGGGGTTGGCTTAATGGTTGAAGTGCTTGCCTCAAAGATAAAGGTTCAGCGTTTGATTCACACATTTGAGGGAAATTAGTTAGGCTTAAAATGGTCCACAAGGGCAGCTATTTTACTGTGGGAGGTTGGTTTACTCATTATGGGTGGTTGGCATAATGGTTAAGGTGTTTACCTTACAGACACAAAGTGCATGGTTTGATTCTCGCATGGGGTAATTGGCTAGGCTTAAAATAACCTCCAAGGGCAGCTAGCCTAGTAGTAATATATGAACCTATTTAACTGATTTCATTAATATATAAGAAAATAAATGTATACAGAGTTGCAACTGAAGCAGTAAAGTGCATTCAGTACATTACTGCAAGCAAGAGTGGGATATGTCGTATATGAGTGTCATGTTTCTATATTTAACTCATTTTATTACTGTATATAAAGAATTATACAATGACCCCCCCCCCCATAACATTCCAAAATGTTCACACTGATTGGTCAGCGTGCCCGTTGTAAATCAGACTTATACTAATGGAAAAAGGTCCAGTCGCCTGGACTTTTTCCATTAGTATAAGTCTTTTTTTTTTTTTGTCACAGCAATGGAGAAAGCAAGATCTCTGTTGCTTTTTAGAAAGTGTCTTGCTATGTTAAAGGAGTTTAACATAGCATGAAAGCTTTAAAAAGCAACAGAGATCTTGCTTTCTCCGTTGCTTCCACCCACAGCTCTGATGTACCGCGTAAGCATATGCATGCGCAGTACATCAGAACTGCCACAGAATACCAGACAGCTGCGGAAGGGCAGCAAGGAGGCATTACACAATGCCGTTATTTAAGAAAAGTAAGTATTTTTTTTTTCTTAAATAATGTCATTTCTTCTTGGTGTGGATAATGCTGTATTTACCCACACCCAGGCGTGGGTTATTGCTTAAATAATGGATAGATAATAGCAACTAAAGCAATAGAATGCATTGACTTCATTACTGCAAAGGCTGAGGTGTATCAGTATATAAGTGCAGTATTTTGTCTTTCACTGATTTTTTAAGATCTAAATATTTGTAAAGAGTATTTTCAGTACAGCATTAAAACAAGTTCAGAGCAGGCACGAATATGATCATTATGTTTGTGTAACAGACTGCAGCATGAGCCCCCTCAATTATTTGATAGCAAACATTGTCCTGCCAAGGAAGCATAACCACTTCCCAAATGTCATCTCAAAGCCTGCAGAAGCACGTTCCACGCACTTTCAAACAAAAGTCTGTATAAACACTCCCCACACATTCTGTTTTAATTCAAGAAAGACTTACAAAATAAAAATGCTTTTAGGTAAGAAACTGAATGCTGTGTAAAACTATGTGTCAATTTTGTATGTATTTTCTATTTTGTTGACCCCTCACTTTTTTTCTCTGTTTTTCGTATTTTAATTGTGAATTCCTTTGTCATTTATTATTATTTTATTTATTTATTTATTTATTTGAAATTTGTTTACTGGGAAATTCCAACTGGACCATAAAGAACCCATTTTCAGTGGAGGTCCAGGGAGAAAAACTCCACAATACAAAAATGTAAGATAGAACAATAAATAACAAGATAAAATGATTAATGTAGTTATAGACATGGGCTTTCACTTAACATTAACTAATTAAATTCAGTATAGAAGTAGCACAAATATCACAAAATGATTACCTACATAGGATAATTACAGAATATTTTTCATATCATTTAGTGTCTATGCTAGCTATGACATAATTTATTTGTTACAATCATAAGTAAGATAAGAAGTAAGTAGAGCTTGTTGTTTAGGAAAGAAGGGAGGCGGGATGCAGTAGAATGAACAGAGGTGAAGAGAGGTGGAATAAGAGGAAGATAAAATTGAAGTTGACAAGGTAGGTAGAGCTAAGAGTAGGGTAGAGGAGGCGAGAGGAAAGAATAAGTGGGAAACGTAAGGTGATAAAGTAGAATGGAGGTGGAGGGGTGAGATTTCTCTTCTATTTATGTCCATTTTTTACAGATTCAAAAACCATTGGTGTGACCCAGACCCATACCTCCTAGGCTAGGGAGTGCTCACCCTTTGCCTATCCTGGGACATCCTTGCTGGGTCAGGGAGGTGCCACCAGTCCTGAAGGCACCACTGCATATGGCAGCTTGGCAAGCCTCATTGAATGGGGTTTGGGACTTGTTTCAGGATGTGCTGGAAGAGGTAGTTGATAAATGGACCCAACCAGATGAAGCCTTGCTTCAGCATGTTCAAGACATGCTGTCCCAGTTGGGGCCAACCACCACCCTGCCACAGGTACCTACCCCTTCAATACTGGGTTTTGCTACTACCCTACCATCTGCCAGTGAAAATGTTTGACTTCCTGCGGGACAGAGCTCCTACTGGTGGCACCTTCATCTCTTCTTCACTTATCCTTTCACCTATACCCTCTTATCTATTTACCACCCAAAATACCTTTTTATATAAAAAAAATGAAAAAAAAATAGATGGTCTATTGTCCACCAAAAACACTGTGACCCTCCCCTACTACCTCATCCAGCACAACTCCCTTCATGTTTTCCTTCTGAGTTCCCCTTTTATCTGTCTCTCCCCTTTTTTTCACTCATTGCTACACCCCTTTCTATTCCTTACTGAAACCCTCAGGGTTTCCACATAATGGTAACTCCATATAAAACATATACCTGTGATATTTTTTTTAAATATTAATAATAAAAGCTGCACTGTCCACCACCTGCATTATGTCTTTCAAGTGTGACTGTGAATAGCTGAGAATGTGTACAATATCCAAATACATATGAAGCCCACAGATTTTACATAGTACTTTGTATGCACTTAATACGTAATTAAAGATACTTTGCACTTTTTCCCTGAGTGTATTTTTTAAAATGCCTTCACTTTTCCTTATTCAGCATAAATAGCCTGTACTTAGTTTACCTATGCTTTTCGCTAATAACCTCCATGTAGTTGCGAACTGCCGGATTATGAATGCCCCTCAATTACATCAATAATTAAGGTGGAAACATGCCTATAAATCTGTGTATTCCTGTATTTGATAACGGATAAGTCATTATTTGTTCCATTCAACTTGCACACATTGAAAACAGGAAAAAAGCCATTGAAAAATAGATACATCTAGACAAAAATCTGGACATCTAATTAACATAAAATCTAAATACCAAATAACACATAACTCTTTCTGCTTCCAGTAAGAATACATAACACTGTTCAGAAACATGAGTTAAAAAACAGGCTATGTCAAAACTGATGGAAAAATATAAGCACATTATCAAAGAGACAGTCTAAAATTTGCTGTCTTTAATGAACTGTATTGCAAAATTCTACCATACAAGGTGGTTAATTTTTTGCTTCTAAAAATAAAGATGTAAGATGTTTGTCTTCTTTTTTCTTTTTGTTTATATTATTTGTGCCACTAGTATGTTGGTCACATAGTGTGGTTTCCTGTGTTTCCTAAGCTTCAAAATCACATGTGATGAGGGGGGATTCAGAAAATTGTGTGAAGGGGTAAATCAAACCTGAAAATAGAAATGTTCATCCAAAATCGGGACAATTGAGAGGTGTGCTGAAGGTATCTAGGACACAGTGTGATAAGTTCCATCACTAAACATTGCTATGTTGGAGTTTGACACAAAGAAGTGTGATTACTGAATATTGAACTGACAGTGAAACTTTGGCTATCAATATCTGATGTTTCATTGCTAAAACATTTTTTTGCCCTCATTGTGAGGTCTGTGGTCCAAAATACCTCCTTACTTGGATACACTTAGGCTGACAAAACTGGAATTGGAAGAAATGTCATTTTTCTGAGGAAATACAATTCTAGTTTTTAAACAAACAAGAAACAGAGCACAAATTTGTGAAGGTACATTTCAGTACGGACCACAAATTGTGGGATGATAGAAGTTACAAGGCTACATTGCACCAAAGCCATATAGGTTCATAGGTGTTTCATAGGCTAACAACCACAAGGACCTTTTTATGCCTAGCCATGCATCCCCAATCTCTGACAAGTTCTGGTACCCTTGATAAGTGTAAGCAGGGCTTGGGAGATGAAACGTTTACAGGCTGCCTGTGTCCATAGAGACAGAGGTGCCAAACCAGGGAGGAATTTCCTGTTTCCCCATCCAGTTGTCCAAGTTACACTTGAATTTGGTTAGATTCCCTCTCAGCATTCTGTAGGAGACAGAATACTGTCATCACTAAATGCAGTCTTTGGTATTGACTTGTACTTCTATGGTATTACATTGGGTTGAAATGGGTAAGCTTAAAATTATCTCTGGGTTGATAGGCTAGTAATCTTCTATGATAATACTGGGATAGGGCCTTGAGGTGGTCTGCATAGGATAAGTTACTTATGCCCTCTATTTTTTAGTGAGGAACCTTGTCCGGATGTTCCTTTTGTTGGATATGCCTGGTTAGGTACATAATAGAAGGGGCATTGTACTCAATGATAGGTCTGATGAATGCCAAATACAGTGGAACAATAACTCCCTTGGACCGAGATGTGCCATACCTTTATTTATAAGTTAAAATACTTGAGAAACAGCAATGAGACAACCACGGCACATATTTTTAATAAACAATAAGCAGTAACCAGATAGTTGTTTTCGGAGATGCTTCATACATCAGATCAATTTGGTCTGATGAAGGAGGCATCTCCAAAAGTGCTTATCTGTTTACTGTTATTATTGCGTTAGTCTCTTTTTCTCATTTTGATTTCATATAAATGTTCATATATTCTGTCCCTCAGTCACCTCTCCATTCATTCTATGTAGAAATGGGGCAGAACATATATAATGCACAATATGCTACCTTTGTTGTACAGCAGTTGAATCTGTTTTGTATAGCGGCCACCTGGTTATACAATGTAAGTTCATGGGTATGCAATAACCTCGGCTACTGTTTTTAAGATATACACCAGGTAGATTGTCAGGGATTATTGTAGTACTAATTGTAGTGTTTCCCCATCCAGTTGTCCAAGTTACACTTGAATTCGGTTAGATTCCCTCTCAGCATTCTGTAGGAGACAGAATACTGTCATCTCTAAATGCAGTCTTTGGTATTGACTTGTACTTCTATGGTACTACATTGGGTTGAAACGGGTAAGCTTAAAATTACCTCTGGGTTGATAGGCTAGTAATCTTCTATGATAATACTGGGATAGGGCCTGGAGGTGGTCTGCATAGGATAAGTTACTTATGCCCTCTATTTTTTAGTGAGGAACCTTGTCCGGATGTTCCTTTTGTTGGATATGCCTGGTTAGGTACATAATAGAAGGGGCATTGTACTCAATGATAGGTCTGATGAATGCCAAATACAGTGGAACAATAACTCCCTTGGACCAAGATGTGCCATACCTTTATTTATAAGTTAAAATACTTGAGAAACAGCAGTGAGACAACCACGGCACATATTTTTAATAAACAATAAGCAGTAACCAGATAGTTGTTTTCGGAGATGCTTCATACATCAGATCAATTTGGTCTGATGAAGGAGGCATCTCCGAAAGTGCTTATCTGTTTACTGTTATTATTGTGTTAGTCTCTTTTTCTCATTTTGATTTCATATAAATGTTCATATATTCTGTCCCTCGGTCACCTCTCCATTCATCCTATGTAGAAATGGGGCAGAACATATATAATGCACAATATGCTACCTTTGTTGTACAGCAGTTGAATCTGTTTTGTATAGTGGCCACCTGGTTATACAATGTAAGTTCATGGGTATGCAATAACCTCGGCTACTGTTTTTAAGATATACACCAGGTAGATTGTCAGGGATTATTGTAGTACTAGGCTTTAATTTTTGATGCAGTTTTGATGGTATCTATAGGAACTGTTTGGAAGGATAAATGTTGAAGGAGGTTATTTGACTGAGTAGGACCTCAAGAGCTTGATTAGTCACCTCATTGGTTAATGGCTATACTGTCCGTATAAAGTGGTATTGAATTATTAGACTATAGTATCATTTTGTTTCTGTGTATTTTGTGTTGGTTGTATAGTGTGTCCTAGATTTAAAAATTTATTGACTAAGACCCAGAACAATTTTGGATTACTGGTGTGTAGGTTTTGATTGATTGAGCAATAGGTTTTCTTATCTTTGGTGTTAGTTGTTTTGCTGGGTTTCTTAGTTGTCTATATGCAAGTAAATTATTAATTTAGTCATTTGCTATTTGTTTACTGGGGACTTGGACTGGTCTATTGACCCTCTTCAGCCACAACCTGAGTTCAAAGAGCAGAATACACACCACTGTCTTTCAGTCAACAATATTATATATAAAATGAGTAGACAGTAACATTCAGAAGATAGTAAGACTGAATACAGATAGGGTAACATTAAAAAGTCCAGCCAGAGTGCATTGAAAAAAGAATATATACATATATACATGGTTTACTATCAAAACATGGAACAGCACTTATGCAGAACTGGTATGGTCGAATGTGTGTTTTCCAGTTTCTGTAATGTCATTCTGATAATCTTCATATCCACATTAGTCAAAGTAAACTTTATTGTCATACAGATCAACACAGAGGAAAAAGTGGGTGTCACTGCAAGAAATTTCGATACTCGGGCTCGTACCGTAAGAATTATAGTTTACAGAAGGAAGATTAATAATAATTTAAAAACACTGAAATAGAAATCAAAAATAAGATATTAAAAATAAACACAATAAAGTATAAAGTGTAAAGGAGCTATGTAGATAACAATGACATATTGCACATAAATAATGTTTGTTTACCCATGAGCTATGTAGATAACAATGACATATTGCACATAAATAATGTTTGTTTACCCATGAACTATGTAGATAACAATGAAGTAACAAACGGACAAAATGGCAAAGCAGACTGTACAAAGGTTTAATAAACAGATCCAAGTAAAACACAATAACTTTCTTTAAGCGCTTTTCGTTTGTTCTAAATAAACAAACTTCTTCAGAAGTATTAACTGACACAGCTACAAGCAATTTATACAAAAAAGTGCGGGAAAACCAGATCGAATTGATAATTAAACAATTAAAAAGAATTAAAAAATATCACATACCTAAAAATATAAAATAGAAGTATTTCTGAGATGTTATAAAAGTGTGTTTGATTTTTAACAGTGTATCTGCCAGAGGCATACACATCCATCTAAAGACTACACTTAGTTAATGCACAGTGTTTCAAACTGTATCAAATTTAAAAATAAAAAAGGTGGTGTCTAATATTATCTTTGTAAATTTTTAAGTTTTAATATGCTGGTAATTGAACATGCCTCATTTAACCCAGGATAATTGAAAGCATTCAACTTAATCTGCAATAATAATTCGAGTTCTTCCAGTTTAAAGGAAGCAGGACCACCTCTTAAATCAGGAACCATGTTATTGATAACTAGAAATTTAAATTTGTGGGTGGGATTATAATGGACATGTTTTGCCAAAGCATTGTCCATCTTGTTGTGGGAAATGGCGTATTGGTGTTCATACACCCTATCTCTGAGTCTACGTTCAGTTTTGCCCACGTAAAATGCAAAACAATCAGATCATTTAGCTAAATAGACCAGAAATCTAGTATTACAATTGAATTTGGATTTCAACTTATAGGTACTTCCATTGATTGTGAAAGTATTGGTACAATCGATGAACCTACAGTAGTTACAACTCTCACATTTAGACATACCTGTCACTCTAGAGATTGAACTGTTCCGTCTCTCAAGAAGGTTTTTCAAGTTTTTACCCTTTTTAAAAACTACATGTGGTTTGTGACCCATTAGTGCCAGATTAGAAGACCGTTCGTGATGTAGGTCTCGAGCTGAAGCTGATTAACTACAGGCTTTCAAATTTTCAGCGGGAAATAATGAGTAAGAGACTCTTTTAACTTTAGAATAACTCGAGCCACTGATGCCGCTCGCAAGTAGTAATGCAATGGTCCCTGTCTGTTCAGCAATCAAGAAAGCCGCTATAAAATTCACAAATAATTTCAAACAGCCTCTCTAGACCAGAGGCCAACACTGTGATCAACAAAACACCCCAATTTCAACTATAGACAAACAGATTAATACAATAATTCATCAGCAAAGATACAAATCAGCCAAAAAAAAAAAAAAACACACAAAAAGCAAACATACAAGAAGGAGAGGGAGACATCAGCAGCACCAATATTGACCCCATACAACTAAACAGCTATGTACATTTCCAGCAGCAACTTTTGTGTTTACAGCATCTTTGGACATTTCCAGCAGCAACCCCTAAATTCAAACTCAGTCCGGACATTGTCAACAGTAACATATTATACTTTATATTAGCTCCAGACACTAACAACAACAATATTTATGTTTAAAATAGCTCCAAACATTATTAAGAGAAAATTTATGCTTAAAATAATTTATACACAAACCAAAATCATGTCTATAGAAACTCCTCAAGGACAATATAATCACTCACTATCAATACAATACAATTTAAATATAAGCACGCAATCAATGAGACATGTTATTAGAGAAGATATTTATCCAAATAAAGTTGCATCCCATAAATATATCTAAACTTCAATACAAAAGGCAACAGATGGTCTACAATAATAACTATGTTTAAGCAATAGCCCATACCTATCTAATAAGAAGCGACTAAACTTTACATAATAAGCATCAAATAAAACAGGAAAGACTATCTTTAAAAAGTATTAAACAGTGGTGAAATCTTACCTGTTGTTCCAGTTTTCAATTTCCCTGACCTTATGGGTCATTAGTATGTTTAGAACAAACAAAAAAGGTTTCTAATGTGGATAGAAACAAATAAAAGCAGGATTTTTATTTTCTTAGCTTCTTCTTATGCTCATGAGTTTTTCAGGTTCCATTTTCGGCTAATCTCTTCAAATTAGCATTGGCCCAATCCATTTCTTCAATTCTGTCTAAAAGTTAGTTAGATTTAACAAAAGTAAGTGCACTGTCCGGATCTTCAAATATTTTAGATGTATCCTGGTAGAATATTTTCAGCCTTGCTGGAAATAGTAGATGAGATTTTATTTGATTTTTTTTAAGTTCTCTTATCAATGGCAGGAAAACGTTTCTTTTTGCAATTACCACTGGAGAATAGTCATTATCAAAATAAACTATATTGTCTTTTATTTTAATTGGAGATTTTGCCCATGCAGTCTTTAAGACAATTTCCTTATCATGTGAGGAAAGGAATTTTACAATCACAGATTTTGCAGAATTACTTTTGTTATTTTTTGATGAGACCATAGATCTGTGTGCTCTTTCAATACCATATGAAAGAGCTTCAGGTAGTTCTAGGATTTCAGGTAGCCATGAAGACAAGAACTTTTCCATACTATCTCCTATATTTTCTGGCAAACCAAAGATTCTTATATTATTACGACATGACCTGTTTTCTAGATCATCTGTTTTAGACAAAAGGAGAGTATTTTGCTTTAAAACAAATTCTATATTATGCTCACCTTCTTGGAGCCTAGAATCCATATAATTTAAGGTTGTTTCAATACCTGAAATCTGTTCTTTCTGTTGTTTTAAATCTTCATGTATAATGTTCATTTGTTTAGTACAGCTCTCCTTAAAACTATCCAATTTCAGATCCATTCTATCCATTTTACTAGTTAGTTTTTGAATGTTGGTTAACAAAGATTGTAATTCCTTTTTGAAAGTTGTGTCCCGATGAGAACATTTGTTAAAGCTCATTTTGTTGACTGATGTAATTCAGAAGATCTCTGATGTTTTTGACAGGAAAAAATAAAATAATCAAAAATATATTTTTATACTCTCCTTGTGTGAGGTATAAAGTATCCTTATATTAAAAAATAACCACATTTCTGATAGAGATATTTTGAAAATCATGTCTCAGAAAATTAGAATAGACAGAGCTGAAGCGAAGTGCTGTTACTCTGAGCACATATTGGCCACACCCCCAATCTCTGAAGTTTTTAATGATTTCTAGATTTTTGATGCCTGTAGGCAAGTGTTTCTAGGAAGCAGGTCATACTCTAGAAAAGGCTGTCTCAACTCTAGCAGTTTTAAATAGAGACTGCATGAGAGAAAACATTGTCCTGTATAGTTTTGAGTACAGAAGGTTTGTCTTGCAATGGTAATTTCTAAAAGGGGGGAGTGACTGTGTTTTTGAACCTTGTAAATTGAGTACTTAGAAGAAAAGTGGCCCTATGAGACAGTAAAAGCCATTAGGAATTTTTTCGCAAATTGTAGATGGATGTCTGCTAATAAAATAAATCTGCAGATTTTATTCTCAGTGTTCTATATTCTGTGAGTATTGTGGGCTGAATGCATAATGAGAAAAGGAAGGCCATGTTCAAGTTTGGGTATTAAAATAGTTTTAACAAAGGCCCTGTAGGCAGCAGGTGAAAGGAGGTGGCTGATCTTGTAACATGGTTTTAATTGAGCAAGGACTTTTAGTTACAAAATGTGTGTGTGTGTGTGTGTGTGTGTGTGTGTGTGTGTGTGTGTGTGTGTGTGTGTGTGTGTGTGTGTGTGTGTGTGTTTGTGAGATAAAGGAAAGGGTAGGGTCGAGTATTAGGCCTAGGCACCTCTGTTCAGTGACATTAGGAATTATGTTCCCATTAAGAGCTGTTAAGAGAATAGGAGGTATAGTGCAGTATTTATTAGCTGAGGCAAACATTTGTTCTCTTTAAGGTTAGTGGACCTGGACCAGGTGGTGCATAACTTTAGTATATTGCCAAAGAACATGAGACAAGTTGAAAAATTATAACTCTTAAGGAAAAGGCTTACATCTCAGCTGATGCTTTTATAAGAAATGCAACTGTTTTAGAGATCTAGGTTAATGGAAGTCAAAGGTATGACTGAGCCTTTAATGCTACCAACCATGCTCTGACCAGCTACTGTCACTCCCAATGAAATCCATTTAAGTATACTGCTGACACTACAGCATGTAATGCCTTCACATTTAATAGCTTTGCTTATCCTGTAGCACTTTACTGCTTATGAATGAATATAAGAAATATTTTTTTTGCCACTACCTCTCTGATGTAAAGGCAAATGTCAATGATCTTTGGCTGACTAAATTTGCAGATGATTACAAATTAGGAGCTGTCAATGAATCCCACACTGACACAAATGTTCTCCATAAATGGCTGACACAAACAAACAACTGGTGTCAGAGCCATGAACTAAAACTAAACGCCAGGAAACTCATAATAGTATCCTTTGGGAAGTCATTAACCTCTGGTAACTATCATATTGACAACACACCCCTAAGACGGACTTAGGGACACATGCAGAAAGTAATCTAGCCTTTGACCATCATGTTTCTACAGTAGTGAGGAAATCATTCTATGTTGTGGAATTTATAAACAAAGTCATGGCATCTAGGTCCAAGGAAGTTATTGTTCCACTATTCGACATTCATCAGACCTGTCAGTGAGTGCAATGCCACCTTTGGTATGTACCTAACCAGGTATATCCAAAAAATGGAATGTCTGCAAAGGTTACTCACTAAAAGAATACAGGGTTTAAGTAACATATCCTATGAAGACCACATCAAAGCCCTATCCCTGTATTCTGTCTCCTACAGGCTGTTGACAGGAAATCTATGCCTGACATACAAAGCATTGTCAGACCCCACTCTGATGGACCTCCTGCATATCCTCAAAACAATCAGCACCAGAATTATCCATTCTAAAGAATTAAGCCTTGTCTGTTATATAAATTGGACCTGCCAGACAGAAATGTATGTATCCCAAAGACCACCCAGTCTCTGGAACAGGCTCCCCAACCATGCAAAGCAGAGTTCCTCCCTAATCCAATTCAACTGTAATGTGGACAATTGGATGGGGAACAGGAAATTCATCCCTTGCTTGGCATGTATGTCTCTAATGGACACAGACGACCTGTAAATGGTTCATCTCCCAAGCCCCTGCTTACACTTATCAAAAGTAGCAGAATTTATCAGAGATTTGGGATGCATGGCTAGACTTAAAAAAGCACTTGTGGCCATTAGCCTAGTGAACACCTATAAACCTGGTATTTTGGTATACTGTAACTTTCATTCGGTATTTGAACAACTGGATTCATCAACAGATCAAATGCCAGTTGCAGAGGCATAATATTTCTATCACATAAGAGATCTAGACTTAACTTTCCTCTCAGTCTAGTTTGTAGAAAGAAGACTCAAAATGTTATAGAAGCTATACATTTCTTGTACATCTGTATATCCCATGTCTGAGCTATACACACTGATCTATTGATAAAGTAACTGCTAAAAAGTTTTACTTTCATTTTTACTCATAGCAGCAATGCTCAAAATATCACAGAAACTAGAAGTCTCTTCCACATCTGTGTTCCCCATATCAGGTCTATAATTGCTGATCTGTTAAAGCATCTGCTAACAAAGTCTCTGTACCACAGCTCTGTGAATAATGAGTAAAGACATACTTAATGCCGTCTGAATAATAACTACTTCTGTTTCTGATGTACTGGTGATACTTGTATACTGTTTAAAATTACCAGTGATACCTGAAAACTGTTTAAAATTACCTAGCATTCAGGCTTCGATACTGACCAATGGTTACTTTGCAAATGGAAATACTGTATAGATTTATTGTGATGACTTTATAAATATAAATATTGCATATAATACTCATGTTGGTGGATAGGAGCTATCATTTGGGACCACACTTACTGCAATAAGTGCCTGCTTGTATAGGCCCTAGGGCTGATAGCCTAGTACCAACCTATGAACCTATAAATATTGTGGGATAAATATCCAGGGAATTGTTATGGCTAGGCTTGTATAGGCCCTAGGGCCGATAGCCTTGTACCAACCTATGAACCTTTTAGAATTAAAAAAGCCATACCTTGTTATTGTTGCAGAAGGAATTTACAATTTGATATTGCAGAAGATTCAAGTTTGAAACTTAGACATTTTCTTGCCTGCCGCCTCACATTCAGGGAAGTAATAACATGCATAATGCTTTTAACAAACACTCACGACTCATCTTCTGTATTAAAGTACGCACTTCTTCTCTGTGTTAACCAAGTATATTATGTTCCACCCAATCAGATTTCTTACGTAGTGAGTTGTACCTAGATGTACTGATGTAATTGGTTGCCTCAGTGTTTGTATATGCCTATATGGCCTGGGTCATGGCTGCAAAAGGTTATCAGACCAGTTCACTTACCTGCCAAAAATTGTAGAATAAAATAAAAGGAAGCAAGGGAAAAGGCCCACATCAATAAATCAAAAAGGTAGAAACAACAAAGGAGAAGGAAGGATGTCACAAGGAAGGAAAGAAAGGAAATTGTAATGCAAAAACTGAAAAAATATGGAAAACTATGAAACAACGGGTGAGCGCTAAATGGAGTAAGGTGAGTGGAAAGAATTCATTCGGATGACGTACTCACTTCAGGTTGTCTTAACAGGCTGGTGTCAGCAATTTAAACTGCTGCAGTAGTTGTTCCATATTCCAGCAATCCTACAAAGGGGAAAAAAACAGTGACAGGCACTGAGACTTCAAGGTAGAAGTGCATACTTTGGGAAGGAGAATGGGTATAGCAGCTATTGGAAATGGCTATTAAGGAATGAGGATGGACAGGCTGGACCTAGGAACAGCACTAGTACAGGCTTGGCTCAAGCAGGGAAAGATGCAAAGAAGGATGAGGAATCAAATGCTGCCCATGGCAGGGAGAGTAAAGAACTGGATAGCAAAAAACTAAAAGAAGTACAAGTGGAAGAGAGTGAGGTAGCATTTATTCCAAAAGAGAGTGGTACTGTCACTCCACAAAGCATGCTAAGAAACAGTTAACTGTTGAATGAATGTGGAAAAGAAAGGAAATAGAAGGAAGGCACAGAATGAAACTGAGGGATGGGGAACAAATCAACTGCCTTACACCATGAAAAGTAAGACACATGGGGCAGGACAATGAACAAACAGAAAGAAGCAGTGATGAATGCCGGTTCCATGAGCGATAAAAAAGCCTTTGAGGGGAGAAGGGAGAATCAGTCTGCCTATGGGTGATTAGCCTTATCAAGGGGGAGGGAGGAGAAGGGGGTCAACATGGTAAAGCCAGGCTAAGAGGAGTAATTGCAAACAAGGGTATTATGGTGTCGCTGTTCACGCTTGCATTCTTTACTGAATGTTTTATAAGTTCATACATATATACTAGGCTAACGACCATCAAGGCTTTTATATGCCTAGCTATGCAATCCAACATATTGTGTCCATGTGTGTCATGGGCATTTATTAGGAGGGGGTATGTTAGTTAAGAAGTTTCTAGAGATCATGTGTGGGGGGAATGTTAGTTACTATCTGCCTCTGTCTATCAGAGATATGGGGGCTAGACTTGGGATGAATTTATGATCTGCCATCCAATGGTCAACTTTATGTTTAAATAGGGTTAGGGATGCACTCTGTTTCACATGGATGGGGTGCCTGTTCTAGAGTGTGGGGATACAACTAGATAAATATCTTTCTCACCAATATGTCTTATTTATGTCACAAGCAAAAACTGGTTCTAGTGTTTCTGATAATGTTCATTCTGAGGATATGCAAAAGATCTGTCAGAGCTGGATCTGAGAATATATTTTATACAAGGCATAGATCACCTCTCTGTAAACTGTAGGAGACAGTGTATAGAGTGAGGACTTTAAGACAGCCCATATAGGGCAATGTGTTTATGCCCTGGATTCTCCTGGTAAGGAACTTTTGCAGGCATTCCCACTGTTGTATATGTCTGGTCAGGTACATAGCAAAGCGGGCATTATACTCATGTATGGGACTGATAAGGACTGAAGAAAGCGGCACATTGACTTTCTTGGATTTGAATGCCATGCATTTACTTATAAGTCGGGTGACATAGAAAGATTTTCTTAATACATTAAACACATGTTGGTCAAAGGTAAGATTATTACCTACTTATGTTCCCAGGTCCTGAACTACCAAATCATCTCTTAGGGGTGTCTTATCAATGGAGTGATTAGTCTGGGTAGGAGTTTTCCTAAAAGGCACCAAAATGCATTTCTTGGCATTGAGTTTTAATCCATGATTTTGGCAACAATCATATTTTAGACCCTCTTGTAAGATGTTTTTGTCATGGGAGGAGTGATAGCTCTAACTTTGCAGTCATCAGCAAAATTTTGGTCAGCCAAAGGTTTGGTTTTACCTCTGAGAAGTAGAGGCCAAATAGTGACATTACCACCATGAAGCCCTGAGGTACCCTGCTGGTGACCAGTCTCTCAGTGTAGGTGATATTACCATTCCTGACTTCCTAGGTCCTGTCTGTGAGCCAGCTAGGAATCCAGTGAGTTATGAAATGGTTTATGCCCAGCTTTGTGAGTTTGTCAACTGTACCCAAGTGATGTACTGTACTGAACACGTTAAGCTGGTTCATGTAGGTGGTATACACTGTTTTCCTCACATCCATTCCCTTGGTCACTTTCTTAAAGAAGTCCATTAGGTTTAACAGCCACGCCCATCCCTTGATAAAGTCAAACTGGGCTGGCTGAGATATCTGAAGGTTGCCTATATCTTTGTTGATCAATTCTATGATTCAACACACTAACTTTATTCAACAAAAATAGCATGCTAGTTAGGAAAAGAGGTGCACTTGGTGGAAAGGTGTACATATGCACATATATATATATATAGATATATATATATATATATATAGATATATATAGATATATATATATATATATATATATATATATATACACACACACACACACACACACACACACACACACACACACACGTATATATATATATATATATATATATATATATATATATATATATATATATATATATGGTTTACTATAAAAATTATGAAGGCCACACCACAAATGGTCACACTCCCAAATTGGAGCATTGGGAATCGTCCAGCTAGCTGCTTAGAATGTCAATTCATTCGAAGGCATGAATCGACATTCGACAGTTACAGGACCACTCACCATCTGAAAAAAAAACACCGTTGTCCAGACATTCACATTTATACTGTTTTGCTGGGAGGGCACGCCCCACTGCACCCCCCACACTACCTACTAGTTATATATTCTAACTCTGAGATCGCACTACAGTGATGAAAAAGTTAATTTTCCCGATCCCCACTGTATTGTGATCCAGTTCAAATCAGCGACTCTCATAACCGTAAAAGCAAACTATGTGAATTTTCAGTTGACAGGATTTTCATTCCCAGTGTTGCCTGTTCGCACCTTTACCCTTGACCGTGTAACAACCATAAGATGATTTCATAATTTTGATAGCAAACATATATATATATATATATATATATATATCTCATTTAGAGATATCTGTCTTCCTATGTGTGGGGTAAGACTAAATAATGTGCATACTGTTTAGCAGGACTGCTTTCAATAATTTGGTGTGCACCACTGCAATGATATACAGTACCACTTTAACATTAAGTCAAAAGAGGCTGAAACAATAGCAGTGCAATCCCATACTGGGCAAAACTCATAATTCAGTATGTTTTTATCATTAGGAGGACAGTGACATTGTTAACTGGAAGCATGGGTTCCAGGTCACTTATACAACTGCAAGTCAGATTTTGTATGTATAAACATCTGCTGTAGCTGTAGTGCTTTTTTAAAAGACTTAAGGCTATGGACATGCTGGAAACTGGCAAAATTAGTGTGACTGAGAAGCATCATTACCACTGAAAGACACTTTGACAGCAATTCTTTAGCAGAAAATTCACGGAAATTTTCCAATGAATGCTTATAAACTGATATAGTGGGGTGCCATCTGTCACAACGTATAGTATACACTGTCTTATAGTTCCACTTACTAAAACCTTATCATCAATGCATTCCTGATGTGGTACCTACCTTCCGACCTCTGGGCATTAAAAGTCACAGCACTGCCATTTAAATGTCATAGCAGAGAGTCAGAGAGAGGACCAACTCCTTACTTTTCAAAATAGAAGGTCATTAGTTGTTAGACCACAGTCCATCAAATTTAAAAAAAAAAGCTATACTCTTAAGTAAAAAGTTAATTTTTTAATACACTATACACCCTGAAATAAATACAACTTTATGAAGAAAATCAGTAAATCTAGGAAGTACATGGCTCAATGTGAGGGTGAAAATCACAGTGCTAGGCCAAAATCAAGCCAATTGAAACATACAACTATATAGTACAATGACAAAATCTGTACCATCAAAATGCATCTTTAAATGACCAACATAGATAAACCGATAGATAAGTAAGCTAATGAACAAACAATGCTGAAGCATATATAACATTATAAAACACAAGCACCATATTTAGGTCCAAATCTACTAAGCAATGCAAAGTAAATATTCATGAGAAATGCAGAAACATGAAGTGCATTCGGAGTCTGTTGTACTGTCTGTTTATAAAATGAAAACAGTATCATGTTATTGTGTTGGTGTCTGCCAGCAGCACTGAGATTTATCTGTCATGTTCCTATCCTAATGGTGGCTGTTCTGTATGTTTTAAAAACTAGTCCCCGAATGGCAAAATATTCCTTGAGTTTTACAGCAACCACATGGCGCATAAGGCACAATCTTTCTTAGATGGTCAGTAGTTTATCAAGATTATCTGGTAGGTTTTTGATTGTTTTCTCCACATGATTACCCTCATCTTTATTTATTTTGTTTAGTTTCTTGTTCTTCATTTTTAATTGGGACATGATCGTTAGGTTGTTGGACAGCTACTACAGTGCAAAGGGGGTCTATTGGTGATTAGTTAATGTACTAAATGTGCTTACAAAGATTGGCCACTTTGTCCTCCAGTACACCAGCTTTTGGCACCTCCTTTTTTGTATCCTTTTCTTTAAGGGCACTTCATTCACTCCCCCTCGGGCTCCACTCCTATTCATACAATTACCACCTATCACACCTCCCACAGTCGTCGTCCCCAACACTTAGCTTATCACCACTTCTATTCCTCACCTAGTGACTTATCACTGACATCCTATGGAACTACTAAGAATTTGCTATGCTTACCATCCTCAAACCTGCTAAATTCCCACACCACTAATTGGTCAAAGTACACTCCCTACCCACCCCTATTGGCTGTTCCTAGCCATGTATCTATTTGGTGGGAGCCCACACTATATACCTCCTCCAGTGTGCAAACTCCAAAACATGGCATTGACAGTTCCACCACACTCTATCATTGGACATCCCCTTTACAGTTTCCTCCTACCATATCACACAATAAATCCTAGCATAACCTATAAAATATTATATAAGAGCAAATTGATTGGATTGTACTATACAATGTTTTATCCAATAAGGTTAAGTGTCTCAAGTTTTTTTCAACCAATAATAATTTTGTGTTGTAAATCTGATATAAAGAAATACAAT
The DNA here is from genome assembly GCF_019279795.1 of Protopterus annectens. Classification (NCBI taxonomy): domain Eukaryota; kingdom Metazoa; phylum Chordata; order Ceratodontiformes; family Protopteridae; genus Protopterus; species Protopterus annectens. The sequence goes on along the minus strand of NC_056733.1, from coordinate 1,008,015,061 downwards.
ACATGTATTATATCCAGAAACTATATACATTAATGCTGTTTGCTAAACCTAATCACAACACTCATCTGTCTGTCTATTTTTACTCATGGAATGACATCCATTTCTTGTGTGATCTTATGCTTATGCTTTATTATTTATAAAATTCACTGCCACTATCGAGAATCAAGAAATATCACCTGAAACAAGTTGCATGATTTGGCTTGGGAATGGCTTTGCTCAAGTTTATTAAGCCATAATTGAGTTTTACAAGTTAGAACACACTATTTAATACTTGTAGATTCTTAAACTAAGTTAGGGATTACACAGCTGAGTTAAGGGATACCTTTACTAAATCTGCTTCTCTCTAGACAGTTCTTCCTGCTAATAAACTCATGTGCACTGATGATCTGAAACAGCAGTGTAACAAGAGTGATCACTAAATAGCACAATAACATTATGGATTATTAAATAGCAGTATAAGAGGAGTGATCACTAAATAACACAATAACAGGAGGGGTCATTAAATAGGAGTGCAACTGAAGCAATTATTAGATAGCACTGTAAGAGAAGCAACCATTAAATAGCACAGTAACAGGAGGATCAATAAATAGCACAGTAACAAGAGGGGTCATTAAATAGCACAGTAACAGGCAGAATCATTAAATAGTAATGTAACAGGAGGGATCAGTAGATAGCACTGCAACAGGAGGGATCATTTAATAGGAGTATAACAGGAGTAATCACTAAATAGCACAATAACAGGAGGGATAATTAAATAGCAGTGTAACAGGAGTGATCATTAAATAGCAGTGTAACAGGAGCGATCAATAAATAGCAGTGTAACAGGAGCAATCATTAAATAGCACAGTAACAGGAGGGATCATTAAATAGCAGTGTAACAACAGTGATCATTAAATAGCACAATAACAGGAGGGATCATTAAATAGTGTAACAGGAGTGATCATTAAATAACACAGTAACAGGAAGAATCATTAAATAGCAGTGTAACAGGAGCGATCAGTAGACAGAACTACAACAGGAGTGATCACTAAATAGCAGTGTAACAATAGCAATCACTAAATCGCACAATAACAGGAGAGATCATTAATTAGCAGTGTAACAGGAGTGATCATTAAATAGCACTGTAACAGGAGAGATCATTAAGTAGCACAATAAAAGGAGGGATCATTAAATAGCACTGTAACAGGAGTGATCACTGTATATCACAATAACAGGAGGGATCATTAAATAACAGTGTAGCAGGAGCGATCACTAAATAGCACAATAACAGGAATGATCATTAAATAGCAGTGCAACAGGAGCGATCACTAAATAGCAGAATGACAGGAGGGATCATTAAATAGGAGTGTAATAGGAGTGATCACTAAATAGCACAATAACAGGACAAATCATGAAATAGCAGTGTAACAGTAGTGATCATTAGACAGCACAATAACAGGAATGATAATTAAATAGCAATGTAACAGTAGTGATCACTAAATAGCAGAATAACAGGAGGGATCATTAAATAGTGTAAGAGGAGTGATCACTAAATAGCACAATAACAGGTGGGATCATAAAATAGCAGTGTAACAGGAGTGATCGTTAGATAACAGTGTAACAGGAGTGATTATTAGATACCACTGCAACAGGAGTCATCATTAAATAGCACTGTAACAGGAGGGATCATTAAAAAGCACTGTAACAGGAGGGATCATTAAATAATGTAACGGACGAACAATAAATAGCACAGTAACAGGAGGGATCATTAAACAGCAGTGTAACAGGAGTGATCACTAAATAGCGCAATAACAGGAGGGATCATTAAATAGCAGTGTAACAGGAGCGATCTCTAAATAGCAAGATAACAGGAGCAATCATTAAATAGCAGTGTAACAAGAGTGATCATTACACAGCACAATAACAGAAGGGATCATTAAATAGCAGTGTAACAGGAGCAATCACTAAATAGCACAATAACAGGACAGATCATTAAATAGCAGTGTAACAGGAGTGATCATTAGATACCACTGCAACAGGAGTGATCATTAAATAGCACTGTAACAGGAGGGATCATTAAATAGCACTGTAACAGGCGGGATCATTAAATAGCAGTGTAACAGGAGGGATCATTAAATAGCAGTGTAACAGGAGCCATCATTAAATAACAGTATAACAAGAGGGATCATTAAATAATGTAACAGGGGCAATCAATAAATAGCACAGTAACAGGAGGGATTATTAAACAGCAGTGTAACAGGAGTGATCATTATATATCACTGCAAAAGGAGAGATCATTAAATAGCACTGTAACAAGAGGGATCATTAAATAGCACTGCAACAGGATTGATCATTAAATAGCAGTGTAACAGGAGTGATCATTAAATAGCACTGCAACAGGAGTGATCATTAAATAGCAGTGTAAGAGGAGCAATTGTTAGATAGCACAATAACAGGAGGAATCATTAAATAGAAATGTAACAGGAGTGATCACTAAATAGCACAATAACAGCAATGATCATTAAATAGCAGTGTAACAGGAGTGATCACTAAATAGCACAATAACAGGAGGGATAATTAAATAGCAGTATAACAGGAGTGATCATTAGACAGCACAATAACAGGAGGGATCATTTAGTAGGAGTGTAACAGGAGCAATCACTAAATAGCACAATAACATGAGGGATCATTAAATAGCAGTGTAACAGGAGTGATCACTAAATAGTGCAATAACAGGAGGGATCATTAAATTGCAGTGGAACAGGAGCGATCTCTAAATAGCAAGATAACAGGAGCAATCATTAAATAGCAGTGTAACAAGAGTAATCATTAGACAGCACAATAACAGGAGGGATCATTAAATAGCAGTGTAACAGGAGCAATCACTAAATAGCACAATAACAGGACAGATCATTAAATAGCAGTGTAACAGGAGTGATCATTAGATACCACTGCAACAGGATTGATCATTAAATAGCACTGTAACAGGAGGGATCATTAAATAGCACTGTAACAGGAGGGATCATTAAATAGCAGTGTAACAGGAGGGATCATTAAATAGCAGTGTAACAGGAGCGATTATTAAATAACAGTACAACAAGAGGGATCATTAAATAATGTAACAGGGGCAATCAATAAATAGCACAGTAACAGGAGGGACTATTAAACAGCGGTGTAACAGGAGTGATCATTAAATATCACTGCAAAAGGAGAGATCATTAAATAGCACTTTAACAAGAGGGATCATTAAATAGCACTGCAACAGGATTGATCATTAAATAGCAGTGTAACAGGAGTGATCATTAAATAGCACAATAACAGGACAGATCATTAAATAGCAGTGTAACAGGAGCAATCACTAAATAGCACAATAACAGGAGGGATCATTAAATAGCAGTGTAACAGGAGCGATCACTATATAGTACAATAACAGGAGTGATCATTAAATAGCAGTGTAACAGGAGCAATCACTAAATAGCATGATAACAGGAGGAATCATTAAATAGCAATGTAACAGGAGCGATCACTAAATAGCACGATAACAGGAGGGATCATTAAATAGCAGTGTAAAATGAGCGATCATTAGATAGCACTGCAACATGAGTGATCATTAAATAGCAGTGTAACAGGAGCAATCACTAAATAGCGCAATAACAGGAGGGATCATTAAATAGCAGCGTAACAAGAGTGATCACTAAATAGCACGATAACAGGAGGGATCATTAAATAGCAGTGTAACAGGAGTGATCACTAAATAGTATGATAACAGGAGAGATCATTAAATAGCAGTGTAACAGGAGTGATCACTATATATCACAATAACAGGAGGATCATTAAATAGCAGTGTAACAAGAGCGATCACTAAATAGCACGATAACAGGAGGGATCATTAAATAGCAGTGTAACAGGAGTGATCACTATATATCACAATAACAGGAGGATCATTAAATAGCACTGTAACAGGAGGGATCATTAAATAGCAGTGTAACAGGAGGGATCATTAAATAGCAGTGTAACAAGAGCAATCACTACATAGCACGATAACAGGAGGGATCATTAAATAGCAGTGTAACAGGAGTGATCATTAGACAGCACAATAACAGGAGGGATCATTAAATAGCAGTGTAACAAGAGCGATCACTAAATAGCATGATAACAGGAGGGATCATTAAATAGCAGTGTAACAGGAGTGATAATTAGACACCACAATAACAGGAGGGATCATTAAATAGCAGTGTAACAGGAGCAATCACTAAATAGCACAATAACAGAAGGGATCATTAAATAGCAGTGTAACAGGAGCAATCACTAAATAGCACAATAACAGGAGGGATCATTAAATAGCAGTGTAACAGGAGCAATCATTAGATAGCACAGTAACAGGAAGAATCATTAAACAGCAGTGTAACAGAAGTGATCATTAAATAGCACAGTAACTGGAGGGATAATTAAATAGTGTAATATGAACAATCATTAAATAGAACAGTAACTGCAGGGATCACTAAATAGCACAGTAACGGGTGGGATCATTAAATAGCAGTGTAACAGGAGTGATCATTAGATAACAGTGTAACAGGAGTGATTATTAGATACCACTGCAACAGGAGTGATCATTAAATAGCACTGTAACAGGAGGGATCATAAAAATAGCACTGTATTAGGAGGGATCATTAAATAGCAGTGTAACAGGAGTGATCATTAAATAACAGTATAACAGGAGGGATCATTAAATAATGTAACAGGGGTGATCAATAAATAGCACAGTAACAGGAGGGATCATTAAACAGCAGTGTAACAGGAGTGATCATTAAATATCATTGCAAAAGGAGAGATCATTAAATAGCTGTGCAACAGGAGGGATCATTAAACAGCAGTGTAACTGGAGTGATCATTAAATATCACTGCAAAAGGAGAGATCATTAAATAGCACTGTAACAGGAGGGATCATTAAATAGCACTGCAACAGGAGTGATCATTAAATAGCAGTGTAACAGGAGCGATCATTAAATAGCACAATAACAGCAATGATCATTAACTAGCAGTGTAACAGGCACAATCATTAAATAGCACAATAACAGGACAGATCATTAAATAGCAGTGTAACAGGAGTGATCACAAAATAGCACAATAACAGGAGTGATCACTAAATAGCACAATAACAGGAATGATCATTAAATAGCAGTGTAACGGGAGTGATCACTAAATAGCAGTGTAACAGGAGCGATCATTAGATAACACTGTAACAGGAGTTATCATTAAATAGCAGTGTATGATGACTGACCATTAAATAGCACAGTAACTTGAGGGATTGCTAAATAGCGCTGTAACAGGAGTGATCATTAAATAGCATAATAACATGAGGGATCATTAAATAGCAGTGTAACAAGAGCAATCATTAAATAACACAATAACAGGAATGATCATTAAATAGCAGTGTAACAGGAGTGATCACTAAATAGCACAATAACAGGAGGGATCATTAAATAGCAGTGTAACAGGAGCGATCATTAGATAGCACTGCAACAGGAGTGATCATTAAATAGCAGTGTAACAGGAGCAATCACTAAATAGCACAATAACAGAAGGGATCATTAAATAGCAGTGTAACAGGAACAATCACTAAATAGCACAATAACAGGAGGGATCATTAAATAGCATTGTAACAGGAGCAATCATTAGATAGCACAGTTACAGGAAGAATCATTAAACAGCAGTGTAACAGAAGTGATCATTAAATAGCACAGTAACTGGAGGGATAATTAAATAGTGTAATATGAGCAATCATTAAATAGAACAGTAACTGCAGGGATCACTAAATAGCACAGTAATGGGTGGGATCATTAAATAGCAGTGTAACAGGAGTGATCATTAGATAACAGTGTAACAGGAGTGATTATTAGATACCATTGCAACAGGAGTGATCATTAAATAGCACTGTAACAGGAGGGATCATTAAATAGCACTGTATTAGGAGGGATCATTAAATAGCAGTGTAACAGGAGTGATCATTAAATAACAGTATAACAGGAGGGATCATTAAATAATGTAATAGGGGTGATCAATAAATAGCACAGTAACAGGAGGGATCATTAAACAGCAGTGTAACAGGAGTGATCATTAAATATCACTGCAAAAGGAGAGATCATTAAATAGCACTGTAACAGGAGGGATCATTAAACAGCAGTGTAACTGGAGTGATCATTAAATATCATTGCAAAAGGAGAGATCATTAAATAGCACTGTAACAGGAGGGATCATTAAATAGCACTGTAACAGGAGTGATCATTAAATAGCAGTGTAACAGGAGCGATCATTAAATAGCACAATAACAGCAATGATCATTAACTAGCAGTGTGACAGGCACAATCATTAAATAGCACAATAACAGGACAGATCATTAAATAGCAGTGTAACAGGAGTGATCACTAAATAGCACAATAACAGGAGTGATCACTAAATAGCACAATAACAGAAATGATCATTAAATAGCAGTGTAACAGGAGTGATCACTAAATAGCAGTGTAACAGGAGCGATCATTAGATAACACTGTAACAGGAGCTATCATAAAATAGCAGTGTATGATGAGTGACCATTAAATAGCACAGTAACTTGAGGGATTGCTAAATAGCGCTGTAATAGGAGTGATCATTAAATAGCATAATAACATGAGGGCTCGTTAAATAGCAGTGTAACAAGAGCAATCATTAAATAACACAATAACAGGAATGATCATTAAATAGCAGTGTAACAGGAGTGATCATTAAATAGCAGTGTAACAGGAGCGATCATTAAATAGCACAATAACAGCAATGATCATTAACTAGCAGTGTAACAGGCACAATCATTAAATAGCACAATAACAGGACAGATCATTAAATAGCAGTGTAACAGGAGTGATCACAAAATAGCACAATAACAGGAGTGATCACTAAATAGCACAATAACAGGAATGATCATTAAATAGCAGTGTAACAGGAGTGATCACTAAATAGCAGTGTAACAGGAGTGATCATTAGATAACACTGTAACAGGAGTTATCATTAAATAGCAGTGTATGATGACTGACCATTAAATAGCACAGTAACTTGAGGGATTGCTAAATAGCGCTGTAACAGGAGTGATCATTAAATAGCATAATAACATGAGGGATCATTAAATAGCAGTGTAACAAGAGCAATCATTAAATAACACAATAACAGGAATGATCATTAAATAGCAGTGTAACAGGAATGATCACTAAATAGCACAATAACAGGAGGGATCATTAAATAGCAGTGTAACAGGAGCGATCATTAGATAGCACTGCAACAGGAGTGATCATTAAATAGCAGTGTAACAGGAGCAATCACTAAATAGCACAATAACAGAAGGGATCATTAAATAGCAGTGTAACAGGAACAATCACTAAATAGCACAATAACAGGAGGGATCATTAAATAGCATTGTAACAGGAGCAATCATTAGATAGCACAGTAACAGGAAGAATCATTAAACAGCAGTGTAACAGAAGTGATCATTAAATAGCACAGTAACTGGAAGGATAATTAAATAGTGTAATATGAGCAATCATTAAATAGAACAGTAACTGCAGGGATCACTAAATAGCACAGTAATGGGTGGGATCATTAAATAGCAGTGTAACAGGAGTGATCATTAGATAACAGTGTAACAGGAGTGATTATTAGATACCATTGCAACAGGAGTGATCATTAAATAGCACTGTAACAGGAGGGATCATTAAATAGCACTGTATTAGGAGGGATCATTAAATAGCAGTGTAACAGGAGTGATCATTAAATAACAGTATAACAGGAGGGATCATTAAATAATGTAACAGGGGTGATCAATAAATAGCACAGTAACAGGAGGGATCATTAAACAGCAGTGTAACAGGAGTGATCATTAAATATCACTGCAAAAGGAGAGATCATTAAATAGCACTGTAACAGGAGGGATCATTAAACAGCAGTGTAACTGGAGTGATCATTAAATATCATTGCAAAAGGAGAGATCATTAAATAGCACTGTAACAGGAGGGATCATTAAATAGCACTGCAACAGGAGTGATCATTAAATAGCAGTGTAACAGGAGCGATCATTAAATAGCACAATAACAGCAATGATCATTAACTAGCAGTGTGACAGGCACAATCATTAAATAGCACAATAACAGGACAGATCATTAAATAGCAGTGTAACAGGAGTGATCACTAAATAGCACAATAACAGGAGTGATCACTAAATAGCACAATAACAGAAATGATCATTAAATAGCAGTGTAACAGGAGTGATCACTAAATAGCAGTGTAACAGGAGCGATCATTAGATAACACTGTAACAGGAGCTATCATAAAATAGCAGTGTATGATGAGTGACCATTAAATAGCACAGTAACTTGAGGGATTGCTAAATAGCGCTGTAATAGGAGTGATCATTAAATAGCATAATAACATGAGGGCTCGTTAAATAGCAGTGTAACAAGAGCAATCATTAAATAACACAATAACAGGAATGATCATTAAATAGCAGTGTAACAGGAGTGATCACAAAATAGCACAATAACAGGAGGGATCATTAAATAGCAGTGTAACAGGAGCGATCATTAGATAGCACTGCAACAGGAGTGATCATTAAATAGCAGTGTAACAGAAGCAATCATTAAATAGCACTCTAACAGGAGTGATCACTAAATAGCACAGTAACAGGAGTGATCATTAAATAACAGTGTAACAAAAGCAATCTTAAATAGCACAGTAACTGGAGGGATCACTAAATAGCACAGTAACAGGAGGGATCATTAAATAATGTAACCAGGGCGATCATTAAATAGCACAGTAACAGGAGGGATCATTAAACAGCAGTGCAATAGGAGTAATCATTAAATAACCCTGCAAAAGGAGGGATCATTAAATAACACTGTAACAGAAGCAATCATTAAATACCACTGCTACAGGTGCAATCATTAAATAACACTGTAACAGGAACGATCATTAGATAGCAGTGTAAAAGGATCAATCATTAGATAGTACAGTAACAGGAGGGATCATTCAATAATGCATAGCTAAATGAGTAGCGTGATGGCTTCATGTGCAGGAGGTCCAGGTTTTGAATACATGAAAGGAAAATTAGCATTTACTATTCAAAATAGGGGAAGACACCTCAAGCAGTAACTGGCAGAAAGCCAGAAGGATTGAGAGGCAAGCTGCTTTCAGAAGACCACATCTGATAAAGTTTTTAAATGAAAATGTATGTGTTTAACGTTTATGGTGGTTTGACTAATAATAAAAAAGTGTGACAATTCAATGGTTTGTGAGCATTTATACAGACCAGCTTTGTGGTGCATCAAAGATATTCATTTGTCTGTCTGGGAGCTTCATTGTACATCGTTGGGTTATATTTTTGTGGAATTATTGTTTTTTTTGTGTTGAACCCTTGCAATTTTTTGTGGTTCACCTCAAGCAGTAGACTCGTAATGAGAGGTGTACCCCAGGGATCGGTCTTGGGGCCTCTGCTGTTTGGGATATACTTTTCTGAGGTGCAGGACAAAACCAGTGGGATATGGCTGACCAGGTTTGCAGACAATTGCTCCTATTTTGACTAGTAAATACCCCCCAAAGGACCAATCATAATACCTGTAGATTGCCAGGCACCCAGTATTACTGCTGCACATGTTAAAACAGCACTGTCCAAGGGCAAGAATACAGCTTCTATGGGACCTGACAATATCCATGTCTGTGTTCTACATGAACTACAGAGTTAACTGGCACCTCTCCTGTGTGCCCTGTTCAATCACAGCCTCACCTCAGGCTTTGTCCCTACTGAATGGCGCACTGATACAGTCATCCCTCTCCACAAAGGAGGAGCAACTACAGACCCTGGGAACTATCACCCCTTTAGCCTGACAAGTCTGATTTGCAAAGCTATGGAACACATCATCATGGAACTAATAAACAAAGATATAGGGAATCTCCAAACTCTGGATCCCACACAGTTTGGTTTTGTTCAGGGTAGATCATGCCTGTTCAACTTGGTCGACTTCTTTGAATCAGTCACCAGAGCTGTGGATGAAGGTAAGGTGGTTCATACAGCCTACCTTGATCTGGCCAAGGCTTTTAATACCATTCCCCACTCAGGAATCATGGAAAAACTAACTAAGCTAGGCATCAACCCCTATATCACTAGGTGGGTTGCAAACTGGCTCACAGATAGAACCCACAGTGTGAAAGTAGCTGACTTCAAGTCAGACTGCCAATCAGACACAAGTGGAGTCCCACAGGGATCAGTCCTGGGTCCTCTCCTGTTTGGTATCTACTTCTCTTTAGTCCAGGCCAACATGAAGGGACTCTGGCTGACAAAGCTCACAGATGAATGCAAGTTGGGAGCCATTATTAACTCCCCAAGTGATGTAGACATCCTACAGAAAGGCCTCACTGAAACCGACTGGTGTCAGAACCATGGCCTTAAGCTCAATGCTAAAAAATGTGTCATCATCTCCTTTGGGAAAAGCCCAGCTCCCATGAATTACCACATCGATAGTAGTCCACTGAACACAGAAAGCGTTATAAGAGATCTGGGAACACAGGCTGACAACAATCTCTCATTTGACTACCACATTGCCACTGTGTCAGAAAGTCCTTCAATGCCACACATCTCATTACTAAGGGTTTTGCATCTAGGAAGAAAGAGGTCATTGTCTCCCTCTACTCTTCCCTCATTAGACCAATCATCGAGTACAATGCCCCATTTGGCATGTACCTCACTAGACACCTGCAACAACTGGAGAGGCTGCAAAAGGACCTCATAAAGAGGATCCTAAGCCTTAAAACCTTGTCCTATATGGACAGACTCAAACAACTCCAACTATTCTCTGTCTCATATCGACTACTTAGAGGTGATCTCTGCTTGACTTAAAAAGCCATGTCTGACCCAGCTCTGTTAGAAATGCTACATCTAAAGAAATCCCAGTCCCTCCACACCACACACTACAGAGACCTCAACCTCATTACCACAATCAGCAGAACATGCTGGAGGGACAGGTTCATAACCCAGAGACTGCCCATGCTATGGAATAGACTTCCCATACATGTCAAACAGAGCACTTTACTGGTCCTCTTCAAGAGAAATCTTGATGTGTGGATGGGAAACAGAAATTCCACCCTGGGGATCACTCCAGTGGCTCTACTTGACAGATGCACTGGGAACTAAGTTTGGGTGACACAATGCCAGGGTAATCCTATGGGCTAGGCTTTTAAAGACTCCAGGGCCATTAGCCTAGTACACATCTATGAACCTATGAACCTATGACTGCAAGCAGGGTGCTGTCATCAATTCCCATAGTGATTTGGACATCCCTCAAGATGGTCCCACCCAAACAAATGACTAGTGCCAGAAACATGGCTTAAAACTGAATGCCAAAAAATGCATCATCATCCCCTTTAGGGAGAGTGACATCCACACAAATTATCACATTGATAATAAGGTCCTAAACACGCAATCAGTCATGAGGGACTTGGCCACCCAGGTTGATAGCAAACTGAACTTTGACCACCATATTGCTTCCATTGTACAGAAAGTTTTCTAGATGGCCCACCTCATTAGTAAGTGTATCTCATCCAGGGACAAGGTGGTTATAACATTCCTGTACTCTCCCCTTATAAGACCCATGATTGAGTACAATGCCTCTTTCAGCATGTACCTCACAATGCACATGCAGCAGCTGGAGAGAACACATAGGTTTCTCACCAGGAGAATCCAAGGCCTCAAACATCTATCCTACACAGATAGGCTAAAGGCCCTGTCCCTCTATTCAGTCTCCTACAGACTCCTCAGAGGTGACCTCTGTCTGGTATACAAAGCAATCTCAGACCCCACCTTGATGGGAATGCTGAATATCCACAAATCAAGCTCCACTCCAGTAAACCACATGCGTGACTTCAACCTGGTCTCTGAAATGAATAGGACTTGTTGGTGGGGACAGATTTGTGTCCCAGAGACTCCCCCTTTTGTGGAATAGATTGCCTCTCCAAGTCAAGCAGAGTACCTCATTAACCCTTTTTAAGCACAACCTCGATAACTGGATGGGGAACAGAAAATGCACCCCTGGGATTCCACCTGTGCCCCTGCTGGACAGATGTCATAGGGTGCAGACTTGTTGGAACATGGGCTAAATTCTTGGCTAGGGTTGTAAGGGCCTCAGGGCAAATAGCCTTGTAACTTCCTATGATCCCATGAATGCTGTAACAGGAGCAATCATTAAATATCAGTATAACAAGAGCGATCATTAGATAGCACTGTAACAGGAGCTATCACTAAATAGCAATGTAACAGGAGCAATTATTAAATAGAAGTGTAACAAGAATGATTATTAGATGGCACTGTAACAGAAGCGATCACTAAATAGCAATGAAACAGGAGCGATCATTAAATAGCACTGTAACAGAAGCTATCATTAGATAGCACTGCAACAGGAGTGATCATTAAATAGCACTGTAACAGAAGCAATGATTAGATAGCAGTGTAACAGGAGTGGTCATTAAATAGCAGTGTAACCAGAGTTTTCTCTCCTCCTACCACCCAACACTACAACCTGCGAGAGATGCACTTACATAGCTAAACTGGAAGCAAAGCTCTCTCCAGCCAAGATTGTGCTAGACAGTCAAGAGGAGAAGGTTAACACCTGCACTACACCTCAAGCAACACATAGCCCTTCAAAACCCATGCCATCAACACCCACACATAGCAACACTAAACCCACATATGCAGAGGCCCTTAACATTAACCTGCCCAAGCAACAAGGACCTCCGAAGCTGAAACACAAACAAACACCAGTCATGACCAAAGTGACACATAGCTCACAACACCAGTGTGCCACCCAACAACAGCCCCTAAGGCAAGACAACGTACCCATCACTTTAGTCATAGGTGACTCTATAGTCAGGCACATGGATGTCCCACTCACCAGGCTAAACAAGGAAAAAATTACAGTCAGCTGCCTGTCGGGTGCCAGGATTTGCACATAACGCATGCACTCAAGTCACTCCACAACAAGTACAAATATGACTCTGTCATTTTCCATGTTGGAGTGAATGACTTGAGACATACCTCCCTGGACTACATGAAAAGAGACATGGAAGAGCTCTCGGATCATGTGGCCCAGGCAGGTATGACCCTAGCCCTGAGTAGCATCCTGCCTTCACCCAGAATGATACCACAGTATAAGGACAAAATGATTGACTTCAACAATTGGCTAAGCTTTTGGTGTCATTCAAAGGGGATCCAGTATATGTCTGCCTGGGACGACATGATCGACAAACCACAATGCTTTGCCAGAGACAGTCTGCACCTGTCACCCCTGGGATTCAGATTACTGGTTAAAGCTCTTGCTACCCCTATAGTGCATTTTTTTAGGCAAGGTTCAAAGGACAAAACCACCAGCATAACAGATATAAGCATGCAAAATCTGAAGGTAATGCTACTCAATGCTAGAAGTCTAAACCTCAAAATGCACTCTCTCGAGGCACTCCTAAAAATGGAGAACATCGATATCTGTGCAGTAACTGAGACTTGGTTCAAGACTCTAGAGAGCACCCCTGCAATACCAGGCTACAACTCTTACCACACTTTTCGACCACTAAACCAAGACCAAAACACTAAAGGTGGAGGAGTGTCCATATTCACCAAGGATATTCACACCTCCAGGCTAGATGCCCAACACAATGCATCTGAAATTCTCCAGGTGCAACTAATGTTAGGTAAGACTGCAATCCAAATTGTAGCTTGCTACAGATCCCCCACCATGCCCCAAGATTCTTACTACACCTTTCTAAACATACTGGAAAATATTAAGATACAACCAAACACCCTAATAATGGGTGATTTCAACTACCCTGCCATTAACTGAGAAAACTACTCGGGACCAACACCTTTTCCCAACGGTTCTTGAAATTCATAAATTCCAATGCCCTGGATCAAATAATCCATTGTCCCACCAGGGGCTCCAATATCCTAGACCTGGTCATTACCAACATGGGAGATAGATGCTTCACACCAGTGGTTACACCCTCATTGGTCAGGTCTGACCATAAGCTAATCACCCTTGACATCCACATCTCACCCCACCCCCTCAGTAAGGAAACCTCCGTAAAAACTTCTCCAAAGCCAACTTCATGCTAGTCAAGTCAAAAGTGACAAACTTCATGACACCCATCCAGATGGGAGCTGAAAATTTGACTTCTGAATCCTACACTAAGGCACTGTATGAGCTCATCCACTCGTGCATGAATCGTGCCATCCCAAATAGAACCAAGATGCTCTACTCCCAAAAAAGGAAGCCAATCTGGTGATCCCCTGCCATAGACAAACTATACAACAGAAAGAAGAAACTGCTGCCGAAAAGAGGAAAATCCCAGGATGCAAAAAACTCCCTTACCAGCCTCAGTAAGAAGCTGAGATCCCTCATAAAATCCTCCAAATCTAGTTACGAAAATAAAATTGCCAAAGATTCCAAAGACAACCACAAAGCATTCTATAGTTATGTCAAAATTCTAAATGGCGATGCTCAGATCTGCTTTGAGCTACAACAGAATGGAATTAAATATACTGATCCCAAGGATATTGTCAATATCCTGGCAGATCAATTTATTGCCAACTTCACCCCCCTCTTACCCTCTAAAGGGCCCATCTCAATACCAAAAGATTGCCAAATTCCAGTAATCATGGCCACACAGGAAGAAACCGCACTCTTGAAAGCTAAGAATACAGCATCCATGGGAACAGATGACATCATGTGCTGTGTACTTCATGAACCATAAAATGAACTGGCACCTCACTTAAGTGTCATGTTTAATCATAGCCTCACCTCAGGCTTCGTGCCCACTGAGTGATACATAGCTACAGTTATCCCACTCCTCAAGGGGGGATCCACCTTGGATCCTGGGAACTACCATCCCATCAGTCTGACAAGGCTGATCTGCAAGGGCATGGAACCCATTATCATGGAACTTATAAACAAAGACATTGGCAACCTTCAAACACTGGACCCCACTCAATTTGGGTTCATGAAGGGCAGATCTTGTCTTCTGAACCTGATTGACTTCTTTGAATCAGCCTCCAGAGCTGTGAACAAGGGTAAGGCAGTCCACACAGACCTCATCAAGGCCTTCAACACCATCCTCCACTCTGGAATCATAGATAAACTTACTAAGCTGAGCATAAATCCCTACACAACTCGATGGGTTGCCTACTGGCTTACTGACAGAATACAGTCTGTAAAAGTAGCCGACTCCAAATCCAGCTCCAGACAAGTGACACGTGGAGTACCTCAGGGTTCAGTCCTGGGACTGCTCTTGTTTGTCATCTACTTCTTTGAAGTACAGGCCAACATTAAGGGACTCTGACTAACAAAGATCCCAGATGACTGCAAACTGGGATACATTATTGAATCCCCAAATTATGTGGATATTCTACAAAAGGGCCTTACAGAAATAGATGCTTGATGCCAGAGCTATGGGCTCAAGCTTAATGCCAAGAAATGTATAGTTATCCCCTTTGGGAAAAACCAAGTACCCATGAATTATCACATAGGTGGTAATACACTAAACACCGAAAGTGTGTTGAGAGACTTAGGGACACAGGTGGACAGTGGTCTCACCTTCAATAACCACATCACCACACCAGTCAGGAAATCCTTCTATGTGGCACACCTCATCACTAAGAGATATTCATCCAGAAAAAAGGAGGTCATTGTTCCACTGTACTCATCCCTCATTAGACCCATTATAGAGTACAATGCCCTGTTTGGTATGCATCTCACAAGACATCTGCAACAGCTGGAAAGGCCACAGAAATACCTCACTAAAAGAATCACAGGCCTAAAAAAGATGCCCTATGCTGAGCGTCTAAACAAACTCCAGCTATACTCTGTGGGATATCATCTAATTGGAGGCGATCTCTCCTTAACATACAAGGCCATGTCATACCCTGAGCTGTTGGACATGCTCTACTTAAAGAAATCCCAATCCCTCAGAGCCATACACTCCAAGGATCTAAACCTTGTCATCACAATGAACAAAACATGCTGGAGGGATAGGTTCCTGACCCAGAGACTCCCCATACTCTGGAATAGACTGCCCATACATGCCAAGCAGAGAGCCTCCTTGGCTCTCTTCAAAAGGAACCTTGACGATTGGATGGGAGATAGGAAATTCACTCAGGGGATCACGTTAGTAGCCCTGCTAGACAGGGGTCCAGGGAAGTAAATATTGTGGGAAGAAATATCCAGGGAATTTGTATGGCTAGGCTTGTATGGGTCCTAGGTCCAATAGCCTAGTACCAACCTATGAACCTATCATTAGATAGCAGTGTAACAAGAGTGATCATTAAATAGCGGTGTAACAGGAGGGATCATTAAATAGAACTGTAACAGGAGTGATCATTAAATAGCAGTATAACAGGATCCACCTCTAAAATGATATGTAACAGGAGCTATCATTGGAAAGCACTGCAACAGGAGCAATTATTATAATAGGAGAAATCATTAGATGTCACTGTAACAGGAGCAATCACTAATTAGCACTGTAACACAAGTATTCTTCAAATAGCAGTGTAACAGGAACTATCATTAAAGAGCATTGTAACAAGCTATCATTAAATAGCAAGGTAAATGGAGAGATCAATAGATAGCAGTTTAACAGGAGCAATTATTAAATAACATTGTACAGGAATGATCGGTAATAGCAGTGTAACAGGAGAAATCATTAAATAGCACTGTAACAGCAGTTACCTTTAAATAGCACTAGAACAGGAGTCATCATTTAAAATAGTGGAACAGCAGCTATCATTAAACAGTAGTGTAACAGCAGCTATCATTAGATAGTAGTCTAACAGGAGCCATCATTTAATAGCAGTGTAACAGTAGGTATCATTAAATAGCACTGCAACAGTAGCTATCATCAGATAGCACTGTAACAGGAGTGATCATTAGATAGCAGTGTAACAGGAGCGATCATTAGATAGCAGTGTAACAGGAGTGATAATTAGATAGCACTGCAACAGTAGCTATCATCAGATAGCACTGTAACAGGAGTGAGCATTAGACAGCAGTGTAACTGGAGTGATCATTAGATAGCAGTGCAACAGGAATGATCATTAGATAGCACTGTAACAGGAGTGATCATTAGATAGCAGTGTAACAGGAGTGATCATTAGATAGCAGTGTAACAGGAGCGATCATTAGATAGCAGTGTAACAGGAGTGATCATTAGATAGCAGTGTAACAGGAGTGATCATTAGATAGCAGTGTAACAGGAGTGATAATTAGATAGCACTGCAACAGTAGCTATCATCAGATAGCACTGTAACAGGAGTGAGCATTAGACAGCAGTGTAACAGGAGTGATCATTAGATAACAGTGTAACAGGAGTGATCATTAGATAGCAGTGTAACAGGAACAATCATTAGATAGCACTGTAACAGGAGTGATCATTAGATAGCAGTGTAACAGGAGTGATCATTAGATAGCAGTGTAACAGGAGCGATCATTAGATAGCAGTGTAACAGGAGTGATCATTAGATAGCAGTGTAACAGGAGCGATCATTAGATAGCAGTGTAACAGGAGTGATCATTAAATAGCAGTGTCATTGAAGCAATCATTAAATAGCAGTGTAACAGGAATGATCATCAGATAGTACTTTAACAGGAGTGATCATTAGATAGCAGTGTAACAGGAGTGATCATTAAATAGCCGTGTCATTGAAGCAATCATTAAATAGCAGTGTAACAGGAATGATCATCAGATAGCACTGTAACAGGAGTGATCATTAGATAGCAGTGTAACAGGAGTGATCATTAGATAGCAGTGTAACAGGAGTGATCATTAAATAGCAGTGTCATTGAAGCAATCTTTAAATAGCAGTGTAACAGAAATGATCATCAGATAGCACTGTAACAGGAGTGATCTTTAGATAGCAGTTTAACAGGAGTGATCATTAAATAGCAGTGTAATAGAAGCAAACATTAAATAGCAGTGTCATTGAAGCAATCATTAAATAGCAGTGTAACAGAAATGATCATCAGATAGCACTGTAACAGGAGTGATCTTTAGATAGCAGTGTAACAGGAGTGATCATTAAATAGCAGTGTAATAGAAGCAAACATTAAATAGCAGTGTAACACGAGCAATCATTAAATAGCACTGTAACAGGAGTGATCATTAAATAGCAGTGTAACAAGAGTGATCATTAAATAGCAGTGTAACAGGAGCGATCATTAGATAGCACTGTAACAGGAGCGATCATTAAATAGCACTGTAACAGGAGCGATCATTAAATAGCAGTGTAACAGAAGCGATCAGTAGATAGCACTGCAACAATAGCTATAATCAGATAGAGCTGTAACAGGAGTGATCATTAGATAGCACTGTACAAGAGTGATCTTTAGATAGCAGTGTAACTGGAGCAATCATTAGATAGCAGTGTAACAGGAGCTATCATTAGATAGCAGTGTAAAAGTAGTGATCATTAAATAGCAGTGTAACAGGAACGATCATTAGACAGCAGTGTAACAGGAGTGATCATTAGATAGCAGTGTAACAGGAGTGATAATTAGCAGTGTAACAGGAATGATCATTAGATAGCACTGTAACAGGAGGAATCATTAAATAGCAGTGTAACAGGAATGATCATTAGATAGCAGGGTAACAGGAACAATCATTAGATAGCAGTGTAATGTAACCGGAGCGATCATTAGATAGCAGTATAACAAAAGCGATCACTAGATAGCAGTGTAACAGGAGCTATCATTAGATAGCACTGCAACAGGAGTGATCACTAAATAGCACAATAACAGGAGGGGTCATTAAATAGCACAGTAACAGGAAGATTCATTAAATAGCAGTGCAACAGGAGCGATCATTAGATAGCACTGCAACATGAGTGATCATTAAATAGCAGTGTAATAGGAGCGATCACTAAATAGCACAATAACAGGAGGGATAATTAAATAGCAGTGTAACAGGAGCAATCACTAAATAGCACAATAACAGGAGGGATCATTAAATAGCAGTGTAACAGGATCAATCATTAAATAGCACTGTAACAGTAGCTACCATTAAATAGCACTGCAACAGTAGCTATCATCAGATAGCAGTGTAACAGGAATGATCATTAGATAGCACTGTAAGAGAAGCGATCATTAAATAGCACTGTAACAGGAGTGATCATTAGATTGCAATGTACCGGGAGCAATCATTAAATAGCACTGCAACAGCAGCTATCATTAAATAGCACTGCAACAGTAGCTATCATCAGATAGCAGTGTAACAGGAACGATCATTAGATAGCAGTGTAACAGAAGTGATCATGAAATATGACTCTAACAGGAGTGATCATTACATTGCAGTGTAACAGGAGCGATCATTACATAGCAGTGTAACAGGAGTGATCATTACATAGCAGTGTAATAAGAGTGATCATTACATAGCATTGTAACATGAGTGATCATTAAATAGCAATGTAACAGAAGCAATAAGTAAATAGCAGTGTAACATGAGCAATCATTAAATAGCAGTGTAACACGAGCAATGATTACATAGCACTGCAACAGGAGTGATCATTAAATAGCACTGTAACACGAGTGATCATTAAATAGAAGAGTAACAGGAGTGATCATTACATAGCAGTGTAACATGAGTGATCATTAAATAGCAGTGTAATAGAAGCAATCATTAAATAGCAGTGTAACAGGAGTGATCACTAAATAGCACTGTAGCAAGAGCAATCATTGAATAGCAGTTTAACAGGAGTAATCATTAAATAGCAGTATGATCATTAAATAGCAGTGTAACAGTAGCTATCATTCTTGCTGTATATTGGCTGGTGGGGAGATTCTGCTGAAGATTTTGTAAAATATGGCTGACATACCTGCATCTTAGTATGAAAGGAAGTAACTCTCTTGATTTACATTGGCTGGGGAATGACTATATGCTCTTTGAACTGAGATATTTAGCAAGCTTAATTTAAATATATCTATATATATATATATGTGTGTGTGTGTGTGTGTGTGTAGAGATCAATATATAGATTAAGCAGCCCACCCCAGTCACACAGACATATAAAGTTCTGACTTAGCTGTTGATGAACTTTGATCAATTACTGACATGATCATGAGGGGGGGATGGACGGGCTGTGGATGATGGGAAGTAGAAGCTGCTGTCACTTTGCTCACCCTGGGGAGAGGGAGGTACCTCTGGCTTGTCACATGAGTTACACCTACTGGGAGCACTGTGTGAAGCACCTGTAGGGCACAAGGCTTCTGAGCAGAAACCACTCAGCAGTGCAGTACAAGAAGCCATCCAGGAAGCATTGTGTGTGTGTGTGTGTGTGTGTGTGTGTGTGTGTGTGTGTGTGTGTGTGTGTGTGTGTGTGTGTGTGTGTGGGTGTGTTTGTGTAAACACACATACATCATTCAGGGTGGTCGGCAGTGTGGAGATTGTAGGTGTGACCAAGGGGACCCAGTTCTAGGGTTAAGCTACTGCATATGAACTGTAACCTGGAGCATTCTCTTCTACCCAGCATTCACTTCTGGGAATGGATAGGCCAATCAGGGTGCAAGGAGAGGCACAGATGGGCCTTAGGCCTCTGGCCTAGCCTAGGCATATTCAACTCTTGCCCCTCAGAATGAATGGGTCAGTTGGGTACTATCCCCACACAATGCACTTGCACACAAGGCAGGTGCAAAAGGCCAAAAAAACAATCAAGAAAATCAAAACAAGGCCAGCACCAAAGAGTGAAAATATACAATATATTTTATACATAATGGCAAAACCAAAGAATCAGAATGGTTTTGGCCCCAAGGCCTTCTTCAGTGATACACTACTGACATTCAATGAATACTTAAATAGTATTCTAAATGAATCAATTAAGCAGATGAACCAGTATTTAAAGGCACAGTATTATAACAAGAGGTATACTCAATATATATAAAAAACATTCAAAGATGGTCATTCAAGCCAGGGGGAAAACAAACCCCCTAATTTAATAATCCAAGCCCTCTCTTTGTTATTTAATATACCATGCCATCCCATTTTCCTAGATCTATCCCCCCATATTTTATCAATAATAGTAAAATGAAATTTGGCTGTTTTATGATTTAGTACATGTTTATATAAACCATTTGTCAAACGTTGATTTCTCATATCACTGAGATGTTCCAACATTCTAATCCTGAGTGGCCTGGACGTCTGTCCCACGTAAAAGGCGGAGCAGGAGCATGTGATCATGTAGACCACCGTATCTGTGCCATGATTTCCAAAACATTTTATCTGATATACTCTGCTGGTGTTTCTACTGGAAAATTCTTTAGTTTTAAGCATGTGTGTACAAAATGAGCAGTGCCCACAAGGACAAGACCCAATCAATTTGTCCCCTGTTAAGGTAAGTTGTTGACCAAAACCTGTTGAAGTGTACACAATTTTGAAGTGATTGATGTATGAACCCAAATTACGACCTCTAAGATATGAAAATAGACACTGGAGTTAGAATCTTAGCTAACTCCTGATTAACCAAAAGAATGTTCCAATTATTCCTAATTGCATTCCTAATAGCATTGATGTTCCTGCCATAAGTTGTCACAAACCTAATCACCTCCTCTTCTGTACCTGATTTCACCTTATATTCCAATAATTGGGCTCTGTCTTGTTCTTTGGCCCAATTACTAGCTGTACTAACATACCATGGTTTGTATCCCCGATTACGAAACCTGTGTATTAGGTCCTGTTGATGGTATTTGTAAGTACCTTGATCTGAACAAATTCTTCTCACTCTCAGAAACTGGGATTTGGGTATATTTCTAATGATGTGATGGGGTATAAACTAGTTGCCTCCAGTAAACTATTGTACTGGGTGTATTTACTAAACACTTGTGTAGAAAGAGTATGATCTGGATTACGTGTTATACAAACATCCACAAAATGGATCTCCTGATCATGCATATTAAGTGTGAACTCCATCCCCCATTTGTTCTCATTTAGATACTAGATAAACTCTAGTAAACATGTAACATCACCCCACCAAATCACCCAGCAATCGTTAAGTTACCTACGCCAAATATAGATGTCCCCTAAATAGATGTTACGTAATGGGTCATAGATAAGATGTTCTTCCAGGTACCCCATAAAAAGGTCCACAAAAATAGGGGCAAATGAGGTCCCCATTGCAGTTCCCTGTGTTTGTCAAAAGCAGTCTGCTTGAAAGTAAAACACATTTTTTGTTAGTACATGTTCAACCATGCAGATTAACAAAGTATTGAAACCGGGTGGATAGATGTCCGCCTTATCAAGCCAATATTTTAATGCCTCCAATGCAGCCCAATGGGGGATATTTGTATAAAGGGCGGTAACATCTAAAGTGCACATTATCCAACCCGGTTCCAACTGTGAATCAGACAAAATCTGGAGAAACTGAGTGGTGTCCTTTAATCTTGAACGAACCATTTTTAATAAAGGTTGTAAATATTGTGTAAGAAACAAAGAATGGGGTTCCGTCAATGAACCCCTTCCAGATACTATAGGTCTTCCTGGTGGTTTCTCCAAACATTTGTGAATTTTAGGTAGCAGATAAAAAATCTGCCACTGAGGATCATCAGCAACAAGTTGTCTTTTAGTTGCCACATCAATAATCCCTTTCTCTGCAGCAAGATCCAAAAAAAAAATCTATTTCTTTTTTGAACGGCATGGTGGGATCCAGTGGCATTAACATATAGTATCTGGAATCATATAGCTGTCTAAAGGCTTCATTCATGTAATATTGCTTGTCCATGACCACCACTGCTCTTCCCTTGTTGGCTGAAGTAATAATAATATTAGAATTATTTTTCAAATTTATTAATACCTGTTGTTCCTGTTCTGACAAATCGTGGCCTAACATGCATGAATCACATTGTTTAAAATGCAAATCTTTAAGACAAGACTCTTGGAATACAGAAACAAATTTATCCATAGGAGGCTGGAAATTAGATTTTCAAAACCGAAAATCTGTACTTATCTGACTCTTATCTTGATCATTAAAAATTAGTTTTAAGTTTAACAAATGGCAAAAGGCCAACACATCATTGAAAACAGTATCTTCATTCACAAAGAAACCAGGAACATATGATAGTCCTTTATTGAGCAGTTGTAATTCAACATTAGTCAGATCAATAGAGGAGATATTATGCACACTAATGACATTAAACAAATTTGTGAGACCTAGATCTATTTTAAAGAGATCTAAAACTGATTATAGTAGCACCTCAGGGGATGATTCGTCTGCTACAGAAATTTAACAAGTACTCACTTAGGGGTTCCCAGTACAAAAAAGATCTAGAGGTTTGGATGACCCTTTAGGGTTAAGCAATGCAGGGGTGGTAGAAAACATAGAAAAAGTGAAAAATGTGGAAACATTATTACCGGTTCTCATACCTCAATAACAGAAGCCTTTAATGTGCATAATATCTCCTCGGTTGATCTGACTAATGTTGAATTACAACTATTCAATAAAGGACTATCGTATGTTCCTGGTTTCTTTGTAAATGAAGATACTGTTTTCAATGATGTGTTGGCCTTTTGCCATCTGTTAAACTTAAAACTATTTTTTGGTGAACAAGATAAGAGTCAGATAAGTACAGATTTTCGGTTTTGAAAATCTAATTTCCAGGCTCCTATGGGTAAATTTGTTTCTGTATTCCAAGAGTCTTCTCTTAAAGATTTGCATTTTAAACAATGTGATTCACGCATGTTAGACCACAATTTGTCAGAACAGGAACAACAGGTATTAATAAATTTGAAAAATAATTCTAATATTGTTATTACTTCAGCTGACAAAGGAGGAGCAGTGGTGGTCATGGACATGCAATATTACATGAATAAAGCCTTTAGACAGCTATATGATTCCAGATACTATATATCAATGCCACTGGATCCCACCATTCAGTTCAAAAAAGAAATAGATCCTTTTTAGGAACTTGATGTAAAGGAATGGATTATTGATGTGGTGACTAAAACGCAACTTGTGGTGCATGATCCTCAGAAGCAGATTTTTTATCTGCTACCTAAAATTCACAAATGTTTGGAGAAACCACCAGGAAGACCTATAGTATCTGGAAGGGGTTAATTGGCTGAACCCCTTTCTTTGTTTCTTACACAACATTCACAAACTTTATTAAAAAGGGTTCATTCAAGATTAAAGAACACCACTCAGTTTCTCCAGATTTTGTCTGATTTACAGTTGGAACTGGGTTGGATGATGTGCACTTTAGATGTTACCACCCTTTATACAAATATCCCCCATTGGGCTGCGTTGGAGGCCTTAAAATATTGGCTTGATAAGGCGGACATCTATCCACCCGGTTTCAATACTTTGTTAATCTGTATGGCTGAACATGTACTAACAAAAATGTGTTTTACTTTCAAGCAGACTGCTTCAGGCAAACACAGGGAACTGCAATGGGGGCCTCATTTGCCCCTATTTATGCGGACCTTTTTATGGGGTACCTGGAAGAACATCTTATCTATGACCCATTACATAACATCTATTTAGGGGACATGGATATTTGGCGTGGGTACCTTGACGATTGCTGGTTGATTTGGCGGGGTGATGTTACATATTTACTAGAGTTTATCTAGTATCTAAATGAGAACAAATGGGGGATGGAGTTCACACTTAATATGCATGATCAGGAGATCCATTTTTTGGATGTTCGTATAACACGTCATCCAGATCATACTCTTTCTACACAAGTGTTTCATAAATATCCCAGTACAATAGTTTACTGCAGGCAACTAGTTTACACCCCCATCACATCATTAGAAATATACCCAAATCCCAGTTTCTGAGAGTGAGGAGAATTTGTTCAGATCAAGGTACTTATGAATACCATCAACAGGACCTAATACATAGGTTTCGTAATCTGGGATACAAACCAGGGTATGTTAGTAAAGCTAGTAATTGGGCCAAAGAACAAGACAGACCCCAGTTATTGGACTATAAGGTGAAATCAGGTACAGAGGGAGGAGGTGATTAGGTTTGTGACAATTTATGGCAGGGACATCAATGCTATTAGGAATGTAATTAGGAACAATTGGAACATTCATTTGGCTAATGAGGATTTAGCTAAGATTCTAACTCCAGAGCATGTATTTTCATATCTTAGAGGCCGTAATTTGGGCTCATACTTCAATCACTTCAAAACTGGGTACACTTCAACAGGTTTTGGTCAACAACTTACCTTAACAGGGGACAAATTGATTGGGTCTTGTCCTTGTGGGCACTGCTCATTTTGTACACACATGCTTAAAACTAAAGAATTTTCCAGTAGAAACACCAGCAGAGTATATCAGATAAAATGTTTTGGATATCATGGCACGGATTAGGTGGTCTACTTGGTCACATGCTCCTGCTCTGCCTTTTACGTGCGACAGACGTCCAGGACTCAGGATTAAAATGTCTGAACATCTCAGTGATAAGAGAAATCAACATTTGACAAATGCTTTATATAAACAAGTACTAAATCATAAAACAGCCAAATTTCATTTTACTATTATTGATAAAATATGGGGGGATAGATCTAGGAAAATGGGATGGCATGGTATATTAAATAACAAAGAGAGAGCTTAGATTATTAAATTAGGGGGGTTGTTTTCCCCCTGGCTTGAATGACCATCTTTGAATGTTTTTTGTATATACTGAGTATACCTCTTGTTATAATTATGTGCCTTTAAATACTGGTTCATCTACTTAATTGATTCATTTAGAATACTATTTATGTATTCTTGAATGTCAGTAGTGTATCACTGAAGAAGGCATTGAGGCCGAAACCGGTCTGATTCTTTGGTTTTGCCATTATGTATAAAATATATTATATATTTTCACTCTTTGGTGCTGGCCTCATTTTGATTATCTCAGTTGGATACTAGCCTATGCATATTCAACTCTTGCCCCTCAGAATGAATGGGTCAGTTGTGTACTAAGGAGATTTTAGCCTTAAATGATTGCCTTGTTTTCTCTCCTCACATGCTAACCCTTGCTGATGAATGTCGCAAGACTGTCATCAAACCTGTGTCTTGTGGAAATAGGGACTAGGGAAAATATGTATATCAAGCAAAAAAATCAGATCAGGATATTGTAACCTTAAAAGACTGATTTCTTTCCCTTCTCCAAATCCTGCTTCTGTGGTGACAGATGTATAACTTTGTCATGAATGCAGTTTATACTTACATTTATCCAAGACACTAGTCAACATGAGATGAGGCAACTATGGTTAACCACGTCTTCACAGAAAAGCAGCAATGAACAAAACTGCCCACATCTTCTGAGTGTTTGCAGAAAATCAATGATTAAAAAGGTATATCCATTCCACTGAACTCTAATGCAGTGTCAGATATGGATATTATATACTTTCCCAGGGTGGTACTAGAACCAACAGATTTCCAGAGGCATGAACGCTGATAAAACAGCTCATTATTCATTCTTTGATGGCAGATTTCTGTCTTCCCATTTTTCAGTGCTCAGTTATATATGGCTTCTTTGTCAAACCTTTAAACCCACCCCATGTTTAAGCAGGCAACACGCAAGAGTCAGTTTCAGAAAGCTATTCTTGTGAGCTGTTTATATCACGTGTGATAAGAGGAGACAATGAATAGCTTTACAAAACATTTTGCATTGCAGTCAGTACATCAAAGCAATTTGTTTTTTGATTGCATTTTGCTAACATCCTTAAAATGTTTTCTTTAGTCTGTTTTTCCTCCCAACAAATTAACAAAACAATTAATGACGGCACAACAATTTGCAAAGCTTCATTCTTTTGTCCTCCTGCACCTGCTCAACTGCACTAAATGAAAAACCCGCCTTGCCAGGAACAATATTGTACTTTCAGCCTATTTTATTAGCCACCTTCCTTCATAAGCAGCATACAGCAATGATTAATTATGCAAATGTGTTTTCTGTCTTTTTCATTTACTCGCCTCTCCATAATGCTGATGCTTCCTGACGCTGATTTGTCACAATACAAGGAGTGGAAATTATTCAAGATTGCTTCCAGCTTAATTAGTTTTGTCTTATATGACCAACCTTCCTCAGTTTATCATAAAACTTAAAATGGGTTTTAGTTTCTGAGATTTACTAAATTTATTTTTAATTGATTTGTTGAGTATAAACCAGCTTTTTCAGAAGGAATGTGACAGTTTGAAAAAAAAATGGCACGTATGCAATATTTTTTTAAATTGTCACTCTCCTTTGATTTTCTCACAAAAAAAAAACATTAACATCAGTACAAGATGCAAGCAAAGTGTGCTTCCTTAATTTGTGATCCTCAAATATTGTTGTTCAAAAGGTGGTGGGCCATCAAAATGTTTGCAAAATTAAAATGAAGGAATTCAGTAAGATTTTCAATTAATATCTTTAAACTGCTTTTGTTGGAGGCAAGAGACCTATAGTCCTCGTAGAAGACTTGACTCTATATACCCTTACCTTACTATAAGAAAGTCAAAGGTTGCTACAGCTCCAGAAAGTGAAAGCATCCTGAATATGATAACCCTGTTCACTCAAGTGTGTGATTTGGTGATGCATACCTTATCCAATAAATGGTTACTGCGTGATTGCTTTGCACCAGGACAGGAAACTAATACAAAGTATTAAGCATACTATAATTTAGCAATAATCATTATACCTTATGTAAATCCTTATATTACAACTTGTTGCTAAGATAGTGTATTTATTTATTTATTTATTTTTTATTTTTTATAGTGCCTGTAACTGTTACAGCTGCAGGAATACCCGTTTTCTTGGTGTCCCGGGGTACAGTGTGCCATAATTGTTTCTTACAAGTTGATTTGCAGGGACAGCAGTTCTAGTCATATTAAGAAGTTGTCATTCCTGTCTCAAGTACTAATACCAGTCAAACTTAAGAAGAATCATGGTAAGAGACAAGAAGAATAACACACTAGGATTAAATGTATAAATCAAAATATATCTCAGCAATATGCACAGTTGCTAATAACTTCAAAGTTCTTACTTTATCAAGTAAAACACACAAGTGTGTACCTTCTTTTGACTTACTTAATATCAAATAAAATGAAATGAAATAAATAATACTGCATAATTTTCGAACATATTAGCCACATCTATATAATTATACTATGTTTAATGACTTTAAGTGCATCATTGTTAATTGATAAATGAGCTATATTTGAATGACATCCTGAAGATAGTGGTTGAAGTCCCACATCTGCTACTTAGTGTATGAATTATAAAAAGAAAATTAACCAGACCAAAAATCACAGGCCACCTCTGAAACAGGGAACTGTGTTTAGGAAGTTTATTAATTATTAAAGACAAACTTTAACAAATAAATAAAGTTAAAACATTCAAATTATACTTTAGAGATTTTGTTCCCCTGCTTTTCTGTCTCTGTCACTCCTTCTGCATTTCTGGAATTTTCTAAAGAACCACCTTACCTTGCAAATCATCTCAGTCTGTTTTTTATGCAAAATTTATAGCCACATCAAATTGACTGTCAGCAGGGACACTTACTTCAGTTCATCCTGCTGTTTCTACCACCCACCGATCTGAGTCCTTTCTGAATGCTTGTGGGATAAAAAATGTGATTGACTGCAGAAATGCTTAGCTCAGCACTCCCTGCTGTTCGTCACTCCCACCCATTTTTTGTGCTAATCTTAAAAATGCAACAGCTTGACTGACAGTAGGACTGAATGGATGCTAACACTAAGTCCAGGAATGCACAAATACAAAAATAACTGAGCAGAATGACAAACTAGCATTAAAAAAATGTCAGTCAGGCAAGTAACCAGGACAGTGTACAAAAAGCTGCATTCTTACTTGACTGAAAGAGTGATTGTTAGTCAGTTGTTCTTTTGCAAACTCAATGTTATATGGCATTTCCTTAAAAAAGTTCATTAAAGAGATAAATTTAACACCTGTGATACAGAAATTATATGATTTCTGCTGACATATTATGCACTTAAATTATATTCATTTTACAGATGAGAGACATGCTGATAAAAATTTAAATCTTGTGAGAAAAGTGTTGTCTATATTCAGGTAGGGTTAACATATCTATTTCTTTATTCATTTATTTATTCATTAATTCAGCCATTCTTTCATTTATTTTTTTATTTATATTACACTTGTAAAATGAACTGGTTCAAGGTCCATTTTCAGACAAAACCCATGCAATTTAGTAAACAGGCAGTGAACTTAAAAAACACGGTTGCTATAACTTCAGAACACAAAGTACAATTCCAGTGATAAGAAGTTTAAACATATAAATATATATTAAATATAAAGCATAAACATTTGATGTGAAGTACTGCTGCACTGAAAAGGACCACAGGACAGGTGCATCAAGTTAATATGAGGAGCATCATTATGATAATGAAATGCATTATGTAATACAAACATAATCATTGCCTCAATGATGTCAGCATGCAAGGTTTTCTAGTTAAATGACATCATTGTAAAGCAGGGGGCACAAGTGCAAGGAACCAATGGAACAGACTAGAATATGTCCTGTAGATAACATATACATGGCAGACAATGCCTGTCTAACTGTGAAAGTACTTGCACAATCTAAAGGTATACCAGTGTCAGGAATGATGAAATGTACAGCCAATAATGATTGTAATAATAAAACTGTTCTGTCTAATTCTAACAATAATGCCAGCAGCAAATGGTGAATAAGTAACATATCATAGCAGTACAATCAGCAGATAACGAAACATTGATGCAACATTGTGTGTACATAATACAATGTGCCTAATATAAAAATGTTGCTGTTATTGTAATGAAGCAAAATATGAAATATTAATGTAAATATATATCTGCAAATATACTTAAATACATGAGTATAGCCTTCATTAGTTAATGTTATTACTACTATAACAACGTTTGGTACTTTATTTAAAAATATGGTCACGGGTACTTTGTCTGTGTGTTGCACATGTCCCATTTATAAAGATATACTCTCCCTGGTTTATACATGTTGCAGTGCCCGTTGATTATAGCAACTATGTTAGACACATTATTAAAGACAGCAGCATAACTGCATCCTGCTGTGACAATAGTTAGACAAGACAGTCATATTGTATAAAAAATGCATTTTCTATTCATGGATACTTAAAGACAGAGAATATTACTTAAAAATCCATATTAAAAAAAAATCAGAGTTTGCATAGGTATGAGCAAAAAAGTCCTATTAAGTTCTTCTAATGACCTGAATTATTAAATTAAGGGTTCAAAAACTAATGCCAACTTACTGGGCTCATAGATGGAATCAAATGACAAAGTAACAGCAAAATAGCAAAAAAAAATATGCTACTAAGAGATAAAACCTGGAAAGCTTACCTCCAACATAAACAACCAGAAATCTTACTTAAATACAAACAGCTGAGAAACCAAGCCAAAAAACAAGTTATTAAAGACAAAAAGTCTTACTTCATCAAACTACAAGCTAATCACACAAAAAACCCCAAACAGTTCTGGAACTCTATTAATTATCTCCTTAAACCTGGGACAAAAAATAACCCTTGCCCAGACCCTAGCAAATCTGACCGTGAAATTGCAATAATGTTCAATACCTTCTTTACCTCTTCTATTGCTGAGCTAACCAAGACCTTTACCAAAAATAACCCTCCACCTCCTACTGCTCAATCCTCCTCTCCCCCCCCCACACACTTTTGAACTCAAACCCATCTCCACCAAACTAATAAAGAGACCTCTCACTAAACTCAAACCTTGCTCCAATGCCCCTGACAACATTCCTTCCTCCTTCCTAAAAATAGCATCTGAAAGTATTGCTCTTCCTTTCAGCATCCTGATCAATAGATCACTACTTGAATCCTATGTACCTAAACTATGGCATTCTGCTTTTATGCTTCCACTT
This sequence comes from Protopterus annectens, assembly GCF_019279795.1. Classification (NCBI taxonomy): domain Eukaryota; kingdom Metazoa; phylum Chordata; order Ceratodontiformes; family Protopteridae; genus Protopterus; species Protopterus annectens. Next base: position 1,007,984,153 of record NC_056733.1, on the reverse strand, counting down.
CACAAGGGTGGCAAAAATTTTAACACCTCCAATTTCCGCCCCATAGCCATCCTCTCCCCAATCTCCAAAATTCTTGAAAAATGTATCCACTTACAGCTCCTGCCATTCCTTACCAAACACCAACTACTCTCCCCTACCCAACATGGCTTCCGTCCTGGACACAGTACCAACTCCGCCCTTCTCTCCTTCTTACAGTCTGTCAATTCTGCTCGTGACTGTGGCAATATCGTATCCTCTGTTCTGCTGTACTCATAGTTACCTACTAAATCATCTGTCTAACCTCAACATCTCCAATAAAACTCTCACCTGGTTCTCCAGCTACCTTTCTGATAGATCCCAAGCCGTGAAATGGGGCCAGGCCACGTCCACTTTATTCCCTACCCCCACTGGAGTACCCCAAGGTTCAATCCTTGGCCCATTGCTTTTCAATATCTTTATTAACAACTTCCACAAAGCCATACCTAACACCAAAAGTGTGCAATACACTGATGATTCCACTCTGATCTGTCATGCCTCTAACCTAAAAGATCTCCAATTTCTAACTCAAACTGCTTTCTCCACCACCGAAAATTGGATGCTCCAAAATCACCTCTCACTAAATGCCAACAAAACTAAGATCCTTCTATTCTCTCCTTCAAAATCCTTCCCTATTGACAAAAACTTACTCCAAATCACCAGCCTTAACAACTCCATTATCGAGATCGTACCCTCTGCCAAAATTCTTGGTGTAACCATTGATGAACACCTAAAATTTAACAATCATATCCAGCTAAATATCAAGAAAACCCACATAAAACTAGGCCTACTTTACAAAAACAATCACTTCCTCTCTCCTTCCACCAGACTAACTCTCACCACTACCTACCTACTCCCATCTCTACTGTAATGCACTCCTCTGCTCACTAATTTATCTTCCGCACTCACCTCCAAACTGGAAGTATGTTACAATAAAATCGCCAGATTTGCCACAAATGCAACATCCTCCTCTCACCACTACACCTCCCCACACCCTCTAAACTAGCTTGAACTCCCCAACCTACTTAACCTCCACCAAATCACCACAGCACACAAATTACTGTTCCAACCTACTAAATGTCCTGCACTATCCAATATTCTGCAACCTTATAACCCCCTCAGACCCCTTAGATCTTCCCACCAAAACTTGATCATCATCCATAAACCCAAGCACCCTGCTGGGCAGCTTCTGCTATCTTATTCCCTAGCTAAAAAATGGAATGCTCTGCCCTCCACACTGAGGACCTGTGACAACCTTAATAACTTCAAAACTCAACTTCATTCTTACCTCTATCTAAACAGGAAATGCAACTGTACTCTTCCACCCATTCCTCTCAAGCTCTCCCCTCCCTTTACCCCAGGCTAACCTTCTTACCTCCCTAACCTCACTGTAAATTAATGATTATATATATAAACAAACTGCAAAAGCTAGTCACGATTCTATATGCCTGTTTTCACTCCTGAAACTAAACTGTTTATTTCTTTTCTCACTCCCTTGAATGCTACTTGCTGCTGGCAATCCCTAACTTCCTTTGTTATTATCATGTAATAAAACTTTGTATTGTGGAACTTTCTCCCCAAGCCTCCACTGAAAGTATTCTGTAATTAAACTTGAACGTCTAGCTTTTTTCCCCAAGCCTCCACTAAAGTAACCTCCCGTTGCCCTGTGAACTAAATTGTAAATATCTTATTTCTCTTTTTTTTTGAATGCTACCTGTTGTTTGTAATCCTAATTTTCTTTGCAAATAATCATGAAATTTTCTTTGTAATTAACCATGTAATTAAACTTTGTATCGTGGAGCTTTTCTCCCCGGGCCTCCACTGAAAATGGGCTCCCCAGGCCCAGTGGACCTCCCCGGTCATCAAACTGGAATAAATAAATAAATAAATAAATAAATAAATAATAAATATATATCTCTCTAAAGTCAGCTCCAACAAATGAATCAGGAAGTTGAAGATTCCAAACAGTGTAGCTAGAAGAGCAACCTTATACTCAAAGCTCTGAGAAACGCTGAGGGGAAGCGGTGTTCAAGTTTGGAAGATCAGAACAACTAGTCTGAAAAGCCTAACAGGCTCACAGATCGTCAAAGTATATATATATATATGATAATAGACAATATCCTTTCTTTAATTTTAATTCCTTTTTATTTAATCTAAGATAAATTAAAGTTTGTTAGTAAAGCAAGATGCAGATATAATTTGATTAGACTAAGAAATTCAAGTAATCCAAAAACTGATTCTTCGAGCATCATAGACTCTCAGTGGTAACATCTCACCATCACGGCTCCTTGGACTGGGTTTCAGTCGAGAGTTTCCATCACAGTTTGCATGAAGTTTAAATGTTCACTCTCATGTGTACCTTGGTTTTATCTGCATTTTTCAGTTTCTTCACAAAAGCATGCTGTTCAACTTTCTGCTATAAACTGTGTAAATCTATCTATATCTATATCTATATCTATATCTATATCTATATCTATATCTATATCTATGCCTATGTATATGTCTATACATCTACATATATTCCTGCAAAAATAAAAGAAAAAAAAAAATATATATATATAAAATTTGGAACACATATTTAGTCTGAGTTGCTGTTTCTTAGCATAGTCCTTTTTTCTAAAGTATGTTCATCTTAGAGTTGTTATGTGTAAGTTTTAGGGTGTGTCAAAGGCTTGCTTCCCCAGAAAATGCTCCCCTTTGACAACAATGAGGCAAAACAGTCATTCTTTAGCTGTCAAGAGAAGCTGAAGGCATTGTCCTTGTATTCAGTGTCCCACAATCTCCTTAGCGGAGACCTGTGCCATGCTTTCTGGGCCATAAGAGCTCTGGCAGTACAAGACCTCTCATTTCTCTATAAATGAAACAGTCCTGTAAAAATGAAAACTAGATTCGCAAATAAACAGGTCACTGTGGAGAATCAGGTTTGTCATGAAATGACTACCACTTCTCTAGAGTAAACTTCATCTCCAGATTAAACAATGTGACACACTATCTTCCTTTAAGTAGGAATTAGACAGTTTGATGTGTAGTTATAAATTCACCCCAGGTATGATTGCCCTATTGCACCTTCAAATTGGTGGGTTTACCATAATGGTTAAGGTCTTCATCTCATACAAACACAGTACAGAGTTTGATTCTGACCTCAAGTTATTGGCTAGACTTAAAATGACCCTACAGGGCAGTTAGCCTAGTATTCACCTATGAAACTATGAAAATGGAGGCAAAAGGTGTATGGGTGGCCACTAGCAAGGTGTAAAAAGGCCGTATGGCCCATTGGCCTTCTACATTGTTTGATGTTATGAAGAAAACAACTTTGAAGATAAAAGTGATGTTTGACATTCACTATTCTTTATAGGTTCGTAGGTTCATAGGTGTTTACTAGACTAATGATCACAAGGGCCTTTTTAAGCCTAGCCATGCATCCCAAATCTCTGACAAGTTTTGGTACCCTTGATAAGTGTAAGCAGGGGCTTGAGAGATGAAACATTTACAAGCAGGGGCCTGGGAGATGAACCATTTACAGGATGCCTGAGTCCATTGGAGACATAGGTGCCAAACCAGGGATCAATTTCCTGTTCCCCATCCAATTGTACAAGTTACACTTGAATTGGGTTAGGGAGAAACTGTGCTTTAGATGGATAGGAGCCTGTCCCAGAGACATGGTGGTCTCTGGGATACATACCTATCTCTCCAGCAGGTCCTACTTATATCTCAGGAAAGGTTTATGTCTTTAGAATGGGTAATTTTGCTGTTGTTTGTTTTGCTGATATGCAAGATGTCCATCAGAGTGGAGTCTTAGGATCACAGGAGTTTACTATTTTATTTATTTATTTTTTATTAGCATTTGTTTACCAGGAAAGTCTGACTTGGAACAAAGCCAATTATCAGTGGATAACTGGGGAGAAACACTCCAGACACATGTCTTTGCAACGTGGGAAGAAACCAGAACACCTGGAGGAAACCCACATAAATGCAGGGAAGACATGCAGACTCTGCACAGAAGGTACTCCAGCCAAGAATTGAACCAGAGAACCTCTTGCTGTGAGATGTCAATGCAATTCCTGCACCACTGCGCTGACCTGGAGGTCATTTCAAGCCTAGCCATTTCATCCCAATGTAGTACCATAGATTCCTACATGAACTCAAAGAAGAGCTAAACCCAAACATAAAACTACTGTTCAATCTCAGCCTTACTACAGGATATGTGCCCAAAGAGTGGCATACAGCAAGAGTGGTCCCTCTCCATAAAGGTGGTGCCTCAACGGATCCTGGAAACTATCGCCCCATAAGCCTGACTAGCTTGGTCTGCAAAGCTATGGAAAGGATCATCATGGACCTCATAAATAAAGATATTGGGGACCTACAAACACTGGATCCTACCCAGTTCGGCTTTGTTAAGGGCAGATCCTGCCTCTTAAACCTGGTTGATTTCTTTGAAACAGTCACCAAGGCCATTGACGAGGGGAAGGTGGTCCACACAGCCTACCTGGACCTCGCAAAAGCCTTCGATACAATACCCCACTCTGGCATTATAGATAAGCTCACCAGCTTAAATATAAACCCCTATGTCACTAGATGGATTGCAAACTGGCTCAAGGACAGAACCCACATGGTTAGAATTGCTGGAGCCATGTCAGACTCCAAACCAGTTACAAGTGGTGTCCCACAAGGCTCAGTCCTGGGACCTCTCTTGTTCGGTATATATTTCTCGGAGGTACAGGCCAACACGGAAGGACTATGGCTGACCAAGTTCACAGATGACTGCAAACTGGGTGCCATAATCGACTCTCCAGCTGACACAAGCATCCTCCAAAAGGGCCTCATAGAAACAGACAACTGGTGCCAGTGCCATGGCCTCAAGCTAAATGCCAAAAGTGTATAGTCATCCCTTTGGCAAAACAAAGTGCCCACAAATTACCACATAGGTGGAAATCCATTAAGTACAGAAGAAGTAATTAGGGACCTGGGGACCCAAGTTGATAGCAATCTCTCATTTGACAACCACGTGGCCAAAGTGGTTAGAAAAACATTTTATATAGCCCACCTAATCATGAAGGGATTCACATCTAGATCAGGGAGGTCATCGTGCCTCTTTACTCATCCCTCATCAGGCCCATAATTGAGTACAATGCCCCTTTGGGATGTACCTTACCAGACACCTGCAGCAACTGGAAAGACCCCAAAAGTACCTCACCAAGAGGATCAAAGGGCTCAAACAGATGCCATATGCTGCCCGGTTAAAGAAACTCCAGCTCTACTCAGTGGCATACCGCCTGTTCAGAGGCGATCTGTGCCTGACGATAAAGCCATGTCCAACCCGGAATTAATGGACATGCTGCACCTCAGAAAATCCAAATCCCATCGAGCTACGCTCGAGAGACTTGAACCTCAGCACTGAAATAAATAGGACATGCTGGAGGGACAGATTCATAACCCAGAGGCTCCCTTCACTCTGGAATAAAATCCCAGTCCAGGTTAGGCAGAGTCCCTCATTGACTCTCTTCAAGAGGAATCTTGATGAGTGGATGGGAGATCGTAGGTTTACCCCGGGTATCACTTCTGTGTCACTGTTAGATAGAGGCACAGTATACTAACCTCGAAAAAGGGCATAGCAAAATAAATTTAAAATGGGTGGCGAAAGCCAAACACATTCTGGCTAGGCTTATAAATGCCCTAGGGCAGATAGCCTAGTATGAACCTATGAACCTATGATAGTTAATACCTAGAATTGCATTTAGTAATAAATGCCCATATCTAGGAGAGTTGTGGGCACTATCTCCAGTAAGAGTTTATGGTGCCTCATCTACTTGTCCAGGTTTCTTTTGAATAATGTCATAGAGATGATCACATGAACTGGTAGCCTATTCCAGAGATGCAGCAGTTTCTGGGAGACAAATCTGTCTCCCCAGAATGTCCTATTTAAATCACAGCCCATATTAATGTCCCTGGAATGGGTAGCTCTAGCCCTGTTTGATTTCCGGATGTGCAGCAAGTTCATTAGGTTTGGGTCTTGGATTGCTCTGTAAACAGGCATAAATCTCCCCTAAGAAGTCTATATGATGCAGAGTATAGTGACAGGGACTTTATTCGGTCTGTGTAAGGCACGTGCTGGAGTCCCTTGATATGTGATGCATAGTATAGTGACAGGGACTTTAGTCGGTCTGTTTAAGGTACATGCTGGAGTCCCTTGATATTTGATACAGAGTATAGTGACAGGGACTTTATTCGGTCTGTGTAAGGCACATGCTGGAGCCCCTTGATATGTGATGCAGAGTATAGTGACAGGGACTTTATTTGGTCAGTGTAAGGCACATGCTGGAGTCCCTTGATATGTGATGCAGAGTATAGTGACAGGGACTTTAGTCGGTCAGTGTAAGGCACATGCTGGAGTCCCTTGATATGTGTTGCAGAGTATAGTGACAGGGACTTTAGTCGGTCTGTGTAAGGCACATGCTGGAGCCCCTTGATATGTGATGCAGAGTATAGTGACAGGGACTTTAGTTGGTCAGTGTAAGGCACATGCTGGAGTCCCTTGATATGTGATGCAGAGTATAGTGACAGGGACTTTAGTCGGTCAGTGTAAGGCACATGCTGGAGTCCCTTGATATGTGTTGCAGAGCATAGTGACAGGGACTTTAGTCGGTCTGTGTATGACACATGCTGGAGTCCCTTGATATATGATGCAGAGTATAGTGACAGGGACTTTAGTCAGTTTGTGTAAGGCACATGCTGGAGTCCCTTGATATATGATGCAGAGTATAGTGACAGGGACTTTAGTCGGTCTGTGTAAGGCATGGGCTGGAGTCCATTGATCTACTTTATTAGAAACCTCTGAGGTCTCTCCAATTGCTGCAGATGCTTTGTATAGTACATGCCTAACGGGGCATTATACCAATTATGGGCCAGATTAGTGCCAGGTATAGAGGAGTTATAACCTCCTTTGCACTCAAGGTGACACCTTTACTAATTAAGTGTGCTATGTAGAAATCCTTCTTTACTACAGTAGACACATGGTGGTCAAAGTTAAGGTCACATTCAACTTGTGATCCCAGATCCCTAACCACCTCTTGGGTACTTAGGGTATTGTTGTTCATTGATAGTGTGAAGGGACAATGTTTTTGGTGAAGGAAATGATGATGCATTTCTTTGCATTCCGTTTGAGACCATGACTAAGACACCAGTCACTGGTATGTGTAAGATCCTTCTAAAGTATATCAACATCATTTGGGGATTCAACAATTGCACCTAGTTTGCAGTCATCTGCAGACTTGGTCAGCCACAACCCCTTAGCTTTGGCCTGAACATCTGAGAAGTATATACCAAACAGTAGGGGGCCCAGCACTGATCCCTGTGCACTCCACTGGTAACATTGGGCAGCACAGTAGTGCAGCAGTTAACATTGTTGCCTCACAGCAAGAGGTTCTCCGGTTTGATTCTTGGCTGGGATGCCTTCTGTGCATTTTCTCTGATGCATGTGCCCTGTTCAAACACCACAATCTTGGTGGCCTGTTGCCACCAATCATCCCTGCATGCTGTTGTAATGTCCACTGTTGTTCAATATATGCATGTGTTATGCTTGCTGTTCAACTGTTGGAACCCTGGTGTGTTGGGTTAATGGGAATATTACTGCATGCTGTTACAACTAATTTGGAATGCTGTTGTCTATGTTGTAATTAAACACACCTAATCACAGAACGTATGAGAAGGCCGGCCCCAGCGGACCCACCTGTCCCTCCTCAGCTGGCGATTGCACCTGGCACCAGCAGGCCTGGTGCCCAGCCCGGGCTACCCTCCTCCATTGGTCCTGTGCCACCTTCGGGGGGAAGCGCTGCAGGGGATGGGGCTCATCCCCTCCTGCAAGCGTGGGTGGAGAAGGGCCACCTGTCACCCTCCGAAGGGTCCGGGTCGTGGTGCGTAGGGAGATCCAGTGTTTAGTCGCTAACCCCTACGCCAGCTCGAGGCGAGAGTGGCGTGACTCACGGGTGAGCCTGCCCCTCCTATGCAGCCCCCAGCACAGCCACCCTCGGGGCTGTGAAGGTGCAGTGGTATCTGCCCATGGGTGGGGATCTCAGTCCCACTGTTACCATCTGTTGGCTCATGGGCTTGCGATTTCCAAACCTCCGTCCCCGTCAATTGTGTTCACCCACCCCATGTGTCATACTCCGCCACTGTATGCGTCTTGTTTGTCTTGTCTGTTTACCTCCCCAACCTACCTCCCCAATATACCTACTTCCTCTACCTCACATTCCACTCTCACCTGAAAAAAAAAAGGGCAATCTGTTCCCACAAAAAAATTACGCCCCATACATAGCTGCCCATTTCGCACACTTTTGCTGGACATGTAAACTAATAATTAGAATTGCCAGTACAAAATACTTTGTTGTCTTCACCCCTCTCTAAGGGGTGGAAGGTTTCAAATATCACTCCAAATTTGTAACCTATGCATAGCTGTTGCAGGTAAAGAAATGGGCAGCTATGGACCTTCCCTACACCCATCCTGCACATCCTGAGCTGGTTTCCCCACTGTCTTTCCCTCTTTGTGCCCCCTTTTTCACCACTTTCCTATCTCCCCATTTTCTTTTCTTTCAAAGAAATTAACGTGGGGGTTAGTGGGAGTAAGCACTTTTAAGCATTAGTTAGCGGGTTTGAACGAGTGTGCGCATGTGTGCACTAAGCTTAGCATCGCTAAGCGTCCTGCAAACTCGTGCAAACCCACTTACAACTGCTTAAAAGTGCCTTAATCACTCTGTATGTCAGGGCCCTTGTTCTGTTCAGCAACAAAATAAAAGACCTCTGTCAGTCTCGAACCCCAGACCTTGGACACACTTGACTGCATGAAGTATCACTAAGCCACAGCAGATATACAATAACTTGGTGCTGAAATAAATATATCATGCAAAACAATGAGAGAATGTAAAGGAAAAATAGGAAGGCCATAACACAAAGCTTGTTCTGTGGATCTTTACCAGCAATTGTTGTGGAATTGCATTACATGACTGTGATAAGAGAAGCAGCCATTCTAGCAGCAAATAATGTTATTGAGGCACTTTACAACCCCCACACAGTATCATAGCAGGACAAACACTGGCATATCTGATTAGGGCAGAGGCCATACTTCCTGATTGTCAAACATATTTTAGCTGTGTCCCTCTGAATCCCTCTGAAAAGTACTGACGTTAGTCAGAGAGGTGTTGTATTACACAATGAATAATCACAATAATAACAGTAGACACTGCTTGTACTTCATAAAAGGAGTACTAATCCATATGCACTGCTTCACTCAAGTCTACACTTACTGTCTCTATTAGTTGGAAGGTGTACCTCACTTTTAACTACCTATCCCTGACTCCAAGCAAATATGTATCTGAGTGTTTCATAGGTCTGGCAGAGGCACAAACACACAGGCATATCAGCTCATCTGCTGTTACACACTCTGCAAATAGCTTTGTGAGGACTTCCACAAGCATACCCTTATGTAGTAGTACAACACAGAAATACCAAAGGATCTAGCCATGTACTGGTAGCAACTGACTGTAACAATGCCATTGTACCAGTGCTGAAAACACCTGTGGGTTGCACAGACAAAGAATAACAGGCTAACATCTGGTTACCATCTGGATAGGTTCACAGTTGGCAACTATGCAGACAGACCACCTGCCTTGATAAACCAACAGGTACACACCAATCCATTAAATCCAGTAAGATAACACTCACACAATAAGACGTAATGCTCTCTGTATGTCTGCATCCCCCCCCATATTTTAAATATACGTGTGTTTAGGGTCAACCAAGGATGTAGGCAGATATACTCAGTAGTGGAATTGTCCAGTTTAACCGATACTCCTTTGCTAATGTCAACAATAAAAATACATAAACCCTGCAGAAGTGAGTACATCAATATGCACAGTATAACAGTCCATAAACAGTTCATATGTCGAAAGAATACTTCTCAATAACTACTTTTGTATGGCAGTCAATTACATAAGTAGAAAATAAACTACATACTCACATATATCTTGTGTAAGCATTTTTAGGGGTGAGTTAAACTCTACATTGATAGCTCTGTACTGGAAGTGGCAACAGTCAGGTCTGAATACAACATGTACATCACTGTCTACACCTCTAGCTTCGGATATAAGAAATATACCAACCTTCTGACTTAAACAACAGTGTACACAGCAAACAAGCATGGGCCCCACTCTGGAAATCTGAAAGGGCTACGCCTACAAAACTTAGCAATTTATAGCATTGGGTTGCTATGACAGTGAGTACTGCAATTACCACACAACAGGCTGTATGCATTTACCAAATGCTGGGCACCAATTGGTGCAGAGGTCATCACATGCACATGTGCAGATACCTATAAAAGCAGACTGTACTTGCTATCCCCACATGCAATCATTACATTGCACATGATAAAGCTTCACAGAACTTGTGGATGAGTAAATACTACTTATTACTTAATAACACAAAAGTTTAATTAAGTAAAAATACTCGAGTGAATCAGCAACCAAATATATTAATTAAGTAAAAAAAAAACTTAATTAATAAGCAAAAGGAATTAAGTAGAAGCAATCTCTACTTAGGTAACACCAAAAAAAAAAAATTGTCAAAACAAAAAAACAGATGGACCTGAAACTGACAAACAGGTATGTGACAGAAATGTAATTACCGGCAAGTAGTAGATGTTTATGAAGAGTACTGTAAATACTTTGAAACATGCATATGTGGCAGCAGTAGATATGTATGCACTGATGCCATGCATGACTAATGCCATGGACAAATTAGTGTGTAGCTGTGTGCAGTGGGACATAATTGTGACATATGTAGCTCAGCATTTAATGTCAAACATCCGATCATGTCATCTATGTTCTGTACAGTACTGTGTATAATGGCTGTCTGGGGGAGTAGTGCAAACAGCTATATAAACATGGGTGTGACAGAGTAACACATGCATGATAGTCATATAATGTGTAGCTTAGCATTGGCAACTGCTGTACCAGGCTAGTATAGTAATGTAGCATTAGCAACTGTAAATACTCCCTATAATATTACTGTCATGTACACATGTGACAACTGTTCATGTTGTAGCAAGGCCCAACAGGTCATCAGTGAGGTCTACAGACGTACAACAGTGTGTACCTTGTGTGTATATGGCACACACATATGTAGAGATATTTATGTGTCAGATATATTAGCATCTTAACATGTGCATAGAGCAAGGTACATACTGCAACTGTTTGTGAAGGGTGGACATATATATGTTGGTGAAGGTTGTTATGTGCATATTTTCATGTAGGTTGTAGTGTGTGGCAAACAAGACAGCATACAGTGCTGGTATATGACATGTGGTGTTTAAACGCTGTGGGCATGATTTGCTAAGTTTATAGTCTTCCGACAGGGAATCCTGCTAAAGATACATGGCCTGAGAATACCCTCAATGCATTCTCCACAAGACTGTGCACAATTATTACATAACTGTATCTCTCTCAACCCTTGCATAATTGATATTCCCACCATGAAAGGTGGACTGTATATGTGCCTTCATGTAAATCTATATGTACACCAATGGATGTTTATATGTACGCTCAAGCTCAGTGTTGTAAATTTATTGCCATCCCGTTTGTTAAAAACCCTGTACCCATGAACTACCACATAGGTGGTAGTCTACTCAACACCAAAATGTGTGATAAGAGACCACGGGACACAGGTGGACAGTAGTGTCCCTTTTGATAATCACAGTGCCACACTAGTCATGTAAACTGTGTATGGTCCACATGTCATCACAAAAGGTGCATCATACATGGAATGAGAGGTCAGTGTTCCACTCTACTCATCAGTCATAAAACCCATCATAGAGTACAATGGGCCTTTTGATATGTACCTCAGAAGACATCTACAGCAACTGTAGACGCCAGGCACAAACACCACAAAGAGTATTACCAGACTCAAACAGATGCCCTATGCAGAATGTCTTCCAAAACCACAGCTACACTGTGTCGCATACGGCACACCCAGAGCCAACCTCTGCCTAACATACAAAGCTATGCCAAACCCACAGGTTTGGACATGCTCCATGTCAACAGATCAAAATCCCTACAAGCTACACACTGTACTGATCTAAACCTTGTAACATCAAAAAGCAGAACATGCTGGAGTGGTACATTCTCATCTCAGACACATACCATACCCTGGAACTAACTACCTATCAATAGCAAAGAAAGGTCCTCATTAGCAGTCGTTATGAATAATCATGATGAATGGATGTGACATAGGAAATACAACCCAGGAATCACCTCTGTGGCTCTGCATGACAGGGGCACATGAACTTAAATTATATGGGTGTTGTAGGGCAGGGTAACGTATGGCTAGGCTTCTATAGGCCCTACGCCTAATAGCCTATGAGCTACCTATGACCTGATACACACACGCATGTACATGTTGCATTAATTGCTATATGAGGTTGACTGAGTGTGATGGTGAATGTGTAGGCGAATGTGTCAATGTTGTGTATATGTGTGATAGCCTAGTGGGTAAATGTTTATATCATGGTATGTAGTGCTCTAGCTCTGAACCCAAACAAGATATGTATGCTATTGCTAGGCAGCAAAAGCAGTATGGTATACGGTGTGACATAGTCCCATGGTGTTGACTGGAGTGTGCCATTGTAGGCTAAAGCAGTACATGTATGCTCATTGATTGTTAACACTTGTGAATACAAATCCCGTATGAACTGTAGTACTACCTGAAGCTGTAGGCCTAAACAGCACAGTATGGTGTATATCCACATTGCTTTGAAACACTGTTTTTTTTTGTTACCTGTAGTCCCCACACATTACATACCTCAGGCATAAGGTTTTGTAAGTGCTGACACACAGTACTGTATGGTCCACATGTAAAGCTCAACTGGGTTGACATACCTTTGTGTCTTGTAGGTATGTCTGATGTGTGTGGGGGTATGCCTGTAACATGGCCTGGGTTGTATGCGTGTTACAGGATATAAGTACATATCTAACAACATGTATAGTGCAGTACAGCAGTATGCCACCTATATTGATGAATGTGCACATATGTTACTTAGGGGGTTGCTATCAACAAGTAGTGTGGTGTACTGGTAGTACTGTAACTGTACTTTACAATCATTTCAATGGATGACAAATTTCTGTATGCATTAGCTTCATATATACCTCCTGTGGCTAGGTAGTGCATTGTGTCACATACAGTGTGCCATGTGCTGTTGTATAGTCTTACATACTGGCTTCACTTTGTTGCTGTGCAGAACATGGTTTAATATATAGAACGTGCCAGGCACTGTCAGGCAGTTGTGGGCTGAGCACTGATGTGTGGTATTAAAAGTGTGTATCTACTGACAGCCAATAGGTTGCTATATATGGCATTACATTGATATATGTACTTTAGAATGTTAAGTGTGCCACATGACTTGCTCACAATAATTGTCTTATTTTCTTCCAGGGACATGTCTCATCATCGCAACCCTGCCTATTCCCCTGAAGAGGAGGAAGTAATCATCTCCACACTAGTACAACATCACGCCCTGCTGTTCTCCAGAACCAGCCAGGACCAGCATGAGTGCACTGCACTGTGGCAGGATGTTGTCCGTCGGGTTAATGACGTAGGCATGCATAACCGGACTTATGAGCAGGTACGCCATCACCGCAGTGATTTAATCAGACATGTCCGGCAGCATGCCTCTGATGTCCACAGACAACAGCTTGCCACAGGTGGTGGTGCAGCATCACATCCGCCCCTCAACTGAGTGGAAGAGCTGCTCCTCAGCGTGGTGGCTCCTGGCCAACTACTACAACAGACATGTGTCATCATGGAGGCCGGAGTCACCCAGCAAGTTGACTCGGAGCATGCAGGTAACATGCCATATCTGTAAACTATTGTTAGCTCGATTGTTAGAACATGCATATGTCAGATGTGTACTGTGTATTTAGAAGATGTGGAGCCTGGTGTTGTGCAATACTGATAATTTTGAACAGAATCTGTATGCCTGTGACTGTCAACCATTGTACTACTGTAAAATTGCAAAGTCACAGCAGCAATGCCACAGTTGTTGACACTGACAAACTGTCTCACATCCTTGTAGGTCCCTCTGGTGTGGCAGCAAGACAGCAGACCCATGCTGGTGAGTGTTCTACATTTCATATGGCAAATAACATGTGCATGTCATAGGTGGGTTTTAGGCCATATACACATGTACAACACCTACACATAATGCATGCTCTGCAAGTTTTCTGTGGGACTATGCACATCCCTGTAGCATGAGTGGCTGCCTCAAACACATGCTATACACAGAGCATCCCAAACAATTGTGGTACACTGTAGTGGACATTGTATAGGCAGAGTCAATACACATGCACACAACATACACCACCTTGTCATACACCGTATACAAATGGCGTATGTAGACACCTGCTGTAAGGTCAGACTCCAGTATCCCAAATGCCATCCACACAGCACACATACTATACCTGAGGGGTAGAGGCCTATCATGGGGAGTTGCAAAACTCTTCAACAAACAAGACATTCATGTTAGGAGATGCTCCCTATTGAACACCTTACATACCCATGTAACAACTACTTGTGAAATGGTTAATGTAGCCACAGTGCTGCAGTTCAGGTACAGCAAGATAGTTGCCAGTGTGGCACACATTTGTGGCCTTGAGTGACCACATGATGCTACCTGATGATGGCTCATGGTACTACACTACATCCAGTTACAGTAACTACAGTACAACACATAGCATTCATTGCTATACACCTGACAGTTTTGTGCATCCAGCCATGGTATGTATACCTGTGAGTGATGGTGCACAGGACATTGAAAAGCATTTAATACTTGCACAGCAATGTTGTGTCCATGTACACATTGTGTTCCAGGGTGAGGCCAATCATTGAACAACATACATGCATCAAACACATGTATACTGTTATTAACAAGGACTCTTTACACTTGCACTGCATGCTGTTGAGCAACACACATCTTGCATGCTGACTCGTGTGATAGGGCTCTTTGGCTTGTGATACTGTACTCCAGCATCAACCACTAATGTGTATGTTCTGGATTGGTGTTGGTGGGTGTGTGTGTGTGTGTGTGTGTGTGTGTGTGTGTGTGTGTGTGTGTGTGTGTGTGTGTGTGTGTGTCTACTTTAGTGAGCATTGTATTTGTGTTCATGTGTGCATTTGTGCATGTGTTCATGGGTTCATGTGTGCATGTGTGCATATGTGAATGTCTGCATGTGTTGATGTGTTGATGTGTGCATGTGTGCATGTGTGCAGGTGTGCATGTGTGCATGTGTGCATGTGTTCATCTGTGCATGTGTGCAGGTGTGCAGGCGTGCAGATGTGCATGTGTGCATGTGTGCTAACATCATGTACAGATTGTAAAGTGTGTTTCCTGTCTCCCTCTCACAGGTGTTGAGGCTGTGTTGGTTGAGTGCAGCAGGGAACCTGAAGAGACTGCCACAAATAGTGGATATGATGAAACATGTGTTGTGGCACTGGCAGGTTTGACACGGTCTGTCATTGTTCCACCAATTGACAGTACACAGCTTTCCACACCATCTATGCGCACATTCATACTGCCAATAAATCCCATCACCAATGGCCTTAGCTGAGGGACAGCATACAGTAGGCATTGACCAGGATTGTGTGGTATCTATGGCACATGCAACCCCTCACAGCAGCCATACCCAGATGACTGGAATGGTACCACATAGGCGGATGCCCAGGGGTTCTCGTGGGAGCACTGCTGGTCATAATGCCCCTGGCAGACGTGCCCCCACAGGTCTTACAACCTCAGGTATGTTCCAGGCTGCAATGCAGGCACAGGCACATATGGAACGGTACACCAGACAGGGACTGAGGGCGCAGAGGGCCCATAACACCGCTATCAATGACAGTATCCGTGACCTTGCGGGTGCAGTGCGTCACTACACCGAGGTCATTGATAGACATTGGGGGGAGACATTAGGTGTCCTCCACATTGTAATGTCCATGTGCCAGGACAGTGCAGGATGGCCAAGACATTGACGTGGATGTATGCCAGCAACATCATCGACTGGCAGTCGTCGCAGACGACACACAAGTCACAGCCACTCCCATAGTGGCAGTACCAGCCCCAGCATTGTTGGAGCAGGGCTGTCAATAGACCGTCATAGAAGACCACGTGAACGTGGCTCTGGCCAGTCCCAGCAGGGACATGGGTCCAGTCGACATCCCTCTGCCTCTGATGATAGTACACAGTCTGGCTTAGTACCCGATACTGTCCGTTGCACCCCTGACAGGCACAGGTACTGTGTCTGTGGCCAGAGACAGTGATCTGTACAGCCTGGCAGGTACAGTCTGTGGCTGTCCCACAACCTCCCGTGTATGGAAGCCATATTGTGGAACTGTGTGCATGCAGACACACACACATAATCCAAACACCTAGGGCTAACACATACACACACACATTACATCAACATTGACCCATGCTGTACTGTTGTCCCTCACACACACACACACACACACACACACACACACACACACACACACACATACATGTCGATTGGATGGGTAAATGTCGGGCTCTGGCAAATCAGCAACACACCCTGTGGATATGATGAAACTGTGCCACCTCCTGCCATCTGTAACATTGATGCAGGAACAGGCTAACATGGTGCTGATGCACAGGGTGACTTTATAACAGTGTAGCAATGTTAGCATGTTGTCAACAGTACAGTGTAATGATATCCATGTAGGTATATCTGAGCAGGCATGATGCATTAAAGCTATGATTATCAATGTAGTATTGTTTACAACAGTGTTAATTCCAAAAATGTGTTGTCCGCCCATGTGCCACTTGGCTGATGTTTGTAGTTCTGGCAGCATGTATTGGTGAGTGGACAGTACATGTGTAATGTGTGCAGTACATATTTGCAGGTATACATTTGTGAACATGGTGGAGGTGAACTGTCTGCATGTTCGTGCATAGTGGACACATGGGATGGGTGACATGTCCTGTATTACACAGTGTCAAGACTTCATTGTTTCTTTTTTTTTTTTCAATAATAAGTCTTTATTCTTTTCCAAATGTGAAAACAATACCACAACATATTTACAATATATACATGGATGCTTCCAACAGTTACATAAAGTCATTATACATTATACTAAACTTCTAAATGGGTATTAAATGAAGAGCAAATAAGAATCTAGTATCAATGTAAAGCTTATCTATACTAAGCTCCATATTTAGTATGTACTTCCCGGAGAAAAGTGGATTGGAACCTAGACTTCATTGTTTCTATTGGTGGCCAGTATGCATTTTAATACACATATGTTTTAACTTGGGTACACATGTGTGTATGACATGGTTTGACACTATGCTGTGGGTGATACTGTTACTATCTGTCATTGGTTTGCATTCTGGTAGTGTACACAACCTCAACAGCCTGACTATAACCAGTCGTTAGATGATGTCTTGACAACTGACACACAGATGTAGGTAACTCAGAAGCATTTGGATCCGTCCGGTACTATACTATACCAGTAACCAGTGGTATTGACCGCCACCCATTCCTGGGACCACTCCTGTTTGGCATATAGCCCTCATAGGTACAAGCAAACACACTAGGGATATGTCTGTCCACATCTGGAAATGCATACAGTGGCCTACAATGCATTTTCCGGATGAGACACATCCTCCACAAGGGTATCATACAGACAGATACCTGTTGTCCAACCCATGCTGTAAAGCTGTAAGCCAAATATCGCATAGTCATCCACATTTATTGAACAATGTATCCCTACAGTAACACATAGGTAGTAGACCCCAAACATGTAGAAAGGGTACCGATGTGTACATACAACCAAGTGTTATGTCATCTGTCCTTTGGTATTCACATTTCCATAGGTATTCTGAAGTTCCCCGGTGTATCACATAACCAATAAGGGGCCTGTATGCATATCCACAAAGTTGTTGTACACCTATAATGAATGTCCATTATTGACAGACTTTGTTGTGTTTGAATATGTCTGAAATATACCCAAGGCATGAACCCTCACTCACACTATTCTATAGAAACTGTCATGGGTGTGTGTGACACAGATGACCTAGGGCACAGATCACTACAGTGGCTGGCCTTGTCACAAACATACATATGTGACTGAAGGTCTGAGAGACAGCAGCACAATCTGTCATAGGTAACAGATGTATTCATGTAGAAAGCAGGCTTCACACCCATGAACTAATTGAGGTCACATGTACATATATGTATTTGCCACACAGATACCTGAAGTGTGCAATGCACATACTGTTGTTATACTGATATGTCATACAGTAGTAAAAGCTAAACACACAACACATTGACCAACAGTATCATACACACACACTCAGCAATTGTAGAATTCAAACCCCTACCTACTTATGTCATGACACTAGAGAGATACGCATTAACACAACATGCTATATGCTTTATTAGGAGGTTCGATTTCCACTGCTACATTTGTAGGATGCTGACATCATCAGACTTGCCAAATAGGAATGTAACACTTTTAAGGTGTTTTCGTAGTCTCAAAAAAGGGCAATACTCTCAAAAGACACACACACACACACACACACACACACACACACACACACACACACACACACACACGCACACACACAGCAATTGCAGGATTCAAACCCCTACCTAACTATGTTATGATACTGGAGAGATACGCATTAACATGACGCATTATATGCTTTACTGGGAGCTTTCTTTTCCACAGCTATATTTGTGGGATGCTGACAACATCAGACTAGACATGGTACTGTGTGTGCACTTAGTTTTATGCAATCCCAGGACTGAGACATGGGGGACAGCAGGTGTTACCAGCTTGAACAGGACTCCATAATTCTTACCTTGTGTGATCTATCTGTGGCACAGTTGCCAATCCATCCGATGACAATACATATTTATGCACAGGTTGTTTATTTTGTGGATACAACATGTGTCTGGGATGTTGGAAAAGGCCTATTCAAAGTGTATGTGGGACGTGTGTAGCTCATTTCATTGATATATGTCCTGGGTGGCTGCCTTGCAAACAGTCTAGCAGGTTTGGGAAACATGATCTGCCCATGAACAGTCCAAAGTTGGTAGAGTTGTGTGTTTATAGGCTTCCAATAGCTCTGTTTCTGACTTCAATCATGATGGACTCCATGGCCTTGCAGATCAGACTTCATCGGCTTATAAGACTATAGTTCCCATGGTCTGTTGTGCACCAACACTTGTGTAGTGTGCCATATGTTGCTGTAACCCATTCAACAGTTTCATATCCTGTAGAGAGGGTGAGGCTCAACAGACTGTTCAGGCTCTGTTTGTTTTGCAGTTCACGTATGACACATATAGGGGCACAATGTAATCCAATTGATGCCATGTTTTCAGCTTTGGAAGGAGCTGTTTACCCATTCTACATGTGATATCTCCTGGTATGATGAGTGGGTCTTTTGTCATTGGGAAGTGGGTATGTATGTATGGGCCTGTCTGACAGGATGTTGGCATTGGCAGTCATTTACAGTTGGCCCTGACTCAGGACATATATGATGTGTACATTTCTATTTATGACATAGCTGAAGAAAGTGTCATGGTTCTGTATGGACTCCTTCACAGATAATCTTTCTATGACCTGGACTGGATAGTATTTGGAGTGCACATTGTTTATTGATGGTACTGATTTTGTTTTTTTTTTTCTTTGCTTTTCAACTTTCTATGACCAACCTAAGTATCTGTAGTACATATTTGATTATGACAGGGTTGCAATATATTATATAAGTGTCTGTTGTCATATCACTGTGTGCACAAGTCAGGATTGGTGAATTCTGAGAGGTTCCTGGGTTAACCCATGCAACTGCCTGATATGCGTGTCCCACTGCTGTACTCAGACATGGTCTGTGTGAGCATGCCCAGTGTGAACTTTCAGTATGTTGCTGTGTGAAGTCCACTACATTTGTTGACGTGTGTGAACACGCCCAATATTAACATTTATACTATATGTGTGTTGTAAATCGAGTTGTATTTTTACTTCAGGGCTCACCTTTGTGTCATAACTCTACAGGGATTATGCTGTGTCTGCGGGGTTTCCAGGAAACACTTTGCATAGACTTATCAACATCTCTTCATACAGGTTGACCAGTGAAATACTGTCATGATTTAGTGGTTCAGTACTGTGACTGTAGTGCACAGTATCCTGGGTTCAAGAACTGTCACTGCTTCATATTTTCATACTGGGCAGACCAGACTGCTTAAGGAACAGTAAAGCAAATATGACCATGTTTACCTGCTTTTGCTCAACTATGCCCAACTTTGACCAAACCTGCACAACATTGCTCAAGATTAACCAACACTGATGAATGCTGCCCAATATTGCTCAACATTGCCCAAAGTTGTGCTACTTAGTGTGTGCAATTTTGTTTACATATACTAAATAGTGGTTAAAGCTGTTTAGCGCTGCTTTATATTGCTTAAAACATGGCAATCATGCCTCAGGTGGTGCTGCTAGGCTGCCTATGTCAGATGCACATATTACACTCCCTATACATGTTTGAAAACAGGTAGTGTCAAGTTGGGCATCCCTTTTACTATATGTGCGAGTCAGAGAGAGGTACCATTTCCAGGGTTCCTACTGAGCCAGTGTATATGCTATGCGTTGCCTCTTTGCCAAGGCCAAAACATACTGGGCACACCTCCTTCTGCCTACTGGGACAGGCTCAGGTTATTCCTCCTCTGAGTTACACACTGCCTGTGATGGCCTTGGCAATGGTGGGGGGCTGTTTGGCCTGGGCCTATGCTGCTCCTGCTGCAGCTGTTCTCGCAGGATCATATTATGTAGCATAGCACATACCATGACTATTTGGGTACATGTAGTTGGTGAGTACTGCAAGGCTCCACCAGATGTGTCCAGGCACCAGAACCGTGAGTTGAACAGCCCAAACACACGCTCAATTACATTTCGTGTTTGTGTGTGTGCCTCATTATGGTGTTCCTGTTCAGGTATGTGTGTATATCTGATGGGTGTCATCCGCCACAGCTCCAGTGCATATCCAGCATCCCCCACTAGGTGACCATGAGGGATGTCCCCATTGGCAAATGTCTGGTACAGCTGTGTCAGATGCCAGATATGGGAATCAAGGTAGCTTCCAGAGCAGCCAGCACACACATTCATTATTATGCCCTGGGATCACACATGACCTGGCAGTTGATGGAGGGGAAACCCTTGCTGTTAAAGTAGACCCAACCCCGCTCACCAGCTGGTGCTTTGATGCGTATGTGCATGCAGTCTATTGCACCCACTACCTCAGGGTATTCCGCTATTTGCCGGAAAAGATGCATATTGCTGGCCAAAACCTCATGGGAATTGGGGAAATATACATGATCACCGACATGTGCTGACATGGCATTCGGGAACTAGTGCAGTACCCTGGATGCTGATGCCTGTGAAATCCCCATCATATTACCAGTTGGTCTCTGGAAGGTACCTGTTGCTAGTATTCTTAGGCCAACACATGCCTTGGTTTCCACTGGAATGGGTTCCCCTCTGTTGGTTCTGTGTGTGAGGCGTGGCCTGCACAGCTCAACAATTTGCTGCATGAGGTCTCTGTCTGCTCTATAGCACTCCACTATCTCCAGCTCATGTAGCCCCTGGTAGGTTACCCTGGGCCTGTACACTCTTCTCCGTCTCCTCACTGTGGGTTGCTCAGCAGCATTCGCATTGTCACCACCCTCAGCATGTTGCATATGCCGCATTATAACAGCAATGGCAGCTCCTAACATTTCTTTGTCTCAGTAAAGCTTTTTCAGTTTTCACTTCTATTAGCTTACTGCAGTGTTGCAGTGTCTCTGAGAAAAACATAGTGGAAAGTTGTTTGCAGAGTTTTAAGTGCTGGGCTGGGCTGGGCTAGTGTACTGCCTGTGTAATTGGCTGATTCTGATTTGTTTCTCCTGCTAGCTCTGCTACTTCTCCTTGGTTAACTTCCTACTATCTGTTGTGCTTCCTTTTCCCTTTCTGTTTCCACAGGGGGCAGCACCGCACAAACAAGCACAAACACGTGCACACCAGCTCACACTCGTACACACATGCTTACACGGCCTAACACTTGCTGACTCCGGCTTAAACGCACGCACACAGGCACAAACGCACTTACACAGGTTTCAACAACCTTACACTTGCTTACTCCGGCTTAAATGCGCACACACAGGTGCACATGTGCACACACAGTCTTACTCGGTTTTACAGGCGAACACATGCACGCATACACGAGGAAAAATTTATTTGAGTTGAGTGACAAATGACAACAAGTCAGTTATAAGTCCAAAATGTGCAAATGTGGAAGTTGTGCTTTTTGTAGGTTTATTAATGACGGTCCCTATCTCTCAGTGGAGGGTTACCAAAAGTCTTTGGAGTGTCCAGGCCACTGTACTTGTACTACAAGAAATGTTGTATATGTTGCTACATGTACAGCGTGCCCGGCATTTTATGTGGGCAAAACCACACGGAGACTTAGCGACAGAATCAGTGAACATGTGAGAGACATTAAGAATAAAAAGACATATAGTGCTTTATATAACCATACTATGTCTTGTTCTAACTACAAAAAGTTTTTATTTTTTATTCTTGATAAACTTGAACAGAAAGAAAAGGGTGGAAATGATAAAATTGTAGTTGAGTTGAGATAGACCAAGTTGCAATTAAGATTAAATGCCAAATGTTGGCCAGGTCTCAGCGATAGTATTTCCATTGCCCCTTTATTAAAATTAAGGGCTATGAGAATATAGTAGTTTATTCATATATTAAGAAGCATAATGTTGTCAGTGGCTGGAGTTGCATAAGTTTTTATTAAGCTTTTAGGTACTTTTAATTTTTCATATCTTAATTGTTGTTTAAGTGTCAACACTGTGATTGGTTTAAGCAGTATGAGCACTTTAAAATTATTTAGTTCTCATCCATTCAGTGGTAATGTCATTGATTTATTTTAATACAGATGGAAGCGATTACTTTTTAAATGCTGACTCTGATGAAGCCTAGTACTGACAGGCGAAAGTGCTTAGTCACATTGTTTTTCAATAAAGAAGCATCTGGGGTTCCCTATTGAATTGTCGACAGCGTAGGTTGTCGAATACATAATCATCGACAGCTAAGCATTGATCGCTTACAATAGTGAATGGCCACATCATCGATTTCTTTCCTCAGGAAAACATTTGCATGGCTGTTATCAGGGATTTGCCCTTTCCCCAATATAGAGCAATCTTGGACTTGGTATATTTAGTTAGCAGGGTGAGAGAGGCAAAGCCCCCCACTATGTTTGGGTGTGTTTGTTTATTTTGTTTGCAGATGGCCAACTGAATTCTTTCGCTAGGAAAGAATTAGATGATTTGGCGGTTCTCTATTTTTAGCTTTCGACGATTAGGTGTCGATGGTTTTAGATTCGACAACCTAAGCTGTCGATGTTATGATATAGATGCTCATCTAGTTGTACCACTGGTGTGGCTATATTCTTTATTGTAGGGCCATACCTGCCTGGGACACATACTCAGAGAGCTCAGTCATGTCTCTCTTCATATAGTCCAGTGAGGTATGTCTCAGGTCATTCACTCCAACATGAACTATGACAGAGTCATAATGGTACATGTTGCTGAGAGACCTGTGGGCATGCATGATCTGTTGAATCCTGGCAACAGACAGGCAGCTGACTAGGACTTTCTCTTTGTCCAACTTGGTGAGAGGGACATATTTGTGTCTCACTATGGAGTCTCTAATGACAAGAACATTTGTGTTTTGGGTGTTATGCCTTAATGGCTTAGTAGATGAAATAGTGATACTGGTATGCATCTTGGATGCTGTGGGTGCTGTGTTAGTTGTAGCAGCCTTTTGCTTTTGAGATCTCTGGTGTTTCGGTAAGTTTTTTGAGAGAACCTCAACATATGTTGATTTATGTGTTGGACACGTACTGTGTGTATGAGTAGTGATCAGTGAGTTGATAACCTCTTCACTGTTACTGTTTTGAGTGGGTGAGGTCAGGAATTCATGATTCTTGGTATAGCTACATCTCTTGCACTCTGTACTGCAGTTAGTTTTTAGTAGAGGGTTGTCAGTGTACATAAGGCAGTTGCTACACTGCCTCAGGAAACCCAAGCTACCAAGGTTGTAGGAAAATCAAGGGTGATCCAATGCATCTATAGCACTTCATCGAGTACGTAAATATTGAACGCTTATATCGTTGAATATTCACATACTCGAAGAAGTTATTGTGGGGTGCTGCACTCCACCCCCCCCCGTTAGATATATATTCCTATTCTGAGACCGCACTAAAGTAAGGAAAGGGCAAAAATCCTAATCTTCACTGTACTGCAAAAACAAAATTCACAAACTTTGAGTACATGAATATTCAACGATGTAAGCATTCGATATTCATGTACTCATTGAAGTGCTAGGGACCTGATCCAACTGTCCATAATGCTAAGTTGAAGAACTGTTATCACAAAGGTCATAGGGCTTTTCAGGACTGATCAAGAAGATGCTCAGTGGATGGATAGTTCTTTCTGGATTGTTTTTTCCTGGGTCTGACAATGCCCTGTATGCCAGGCTAAGATCTCCCCTCAACAGCCTGTAGGAGACAGAATACAGGGATAGGGACTTGAGGCAGTCTGCAAAGGACATGTTACTTATGCCCTGTATTTTACTGCAGAACCTCTGTGGACATTCCATTTGTTGGATATGCCTTGTTAGGTGCATACAAAAGTGAGCAGGCCTGGATCTAGTCTATGCTACAGCAAACAAGGTGTACCAATTTCAGTAAGATACAGTTCAAATATTCAGGCACTATAAACCTTTAACCAGAAATTCCCAGCTCAGAAGGGCAGAGTCCAGCCTCTTCTCCCACAAGAGTGCAGACCACAAACCTTCTTAATGTAAAATAACTGGCCTGAAGCCCAAGTGCTTAAACCAGAACTAATACATTGTAAGAATAACAGACACTGGTCTACCTTGGCCTGTGTACATACACTGTGGAGACAGGCCAACAAACGGGGGGGGGGGGGAGTGTGCCATATATGACTAGAGAATATAAGTGTTGCTCTTCTGCATTTGCAGTAATGTTGGTTTAACAGGGTTTGTGTGGATATGGCCGGTCTACATGATTTATTACCTGTCATGAAAGTCTTATGTGTTTGAGGAAACTCCCACCTGTAGGGTTATCTGCAAACTGGGCAGTGTTTGGATTCTTATGTTTCTTGTGATACTCACAGATCACTTATCTTAGAACTGCAGAAGTATAGTCTGAGGATTGCAGTCAGTACATGGTGACAGCCATGAGAGTTACTGACTTCATATTCCTCATAGGACATATGTCACAGCAAAATCTGTTACAACAGTAAATGTATGAGGGTATCACAGCAGCATGCCAACATTGGCCCCATGTGTGTGGCTCCAGCCACAAGTCTGTCAACCTCTCTACATATGTCATGCAGTAAGAGGTGCAGATGTTCTGTACACCATTATTTATTGACATCGTACCTGATAACAAGTCAGTCAGATATCAGATTGCTAGACATGTTATGTATAGTAAGGTTTATTTCTGAGGACATACCTGGGCATTCTGTGGTTGTGTGTACAGTAGTGGGGTCTGTGTACTTATGATGATTGTCAACAGTATGTGTAATGCGTACCTTGGCCTGTGCACAGACTGTGGTAGATGTCATAGTTCTTGGTCCTGTTCTATCTAATGTTACATGCTGCTCCAGTGTATGGAACCCTATCGGCTTACATGTTTGTAGGGCCAAACACACATGTGTCCCATACCACAGGCAGGCATTGGACCACACTGTGTCGTGACCCAGTTTATGTAGGGTTAGTGTGTGAGTGACACATATGAGGATGGTATTTCTCAGACAGTCCATATAGTGTCATAGTAAGCTTGCATACCATATGTGGCTGTGTTCACATTGGTTGTGGGTATGCACTTTCTCACATGTGTCTGTTACTCTGTGCTGTGACATGCCTGTAGAGCCTGCTATATTTGCAGGTGCATGTGTACTCCCCCATACAAAATGTAGGCCAGTGTTGTGGCAGTCTGCCTCTAGTTTGCACAGTGCTTTGTTACATGCCTAGCAGCTTAGTGTAATTACCCAGTGTGATGTTATGTCCAGATATTTGCAAGACGTACTGATGCCAGGTGACCATAACTGTTGTGTATTTCTGACAAAGCAGTGGGATTCTGTACAGATGTATGTCACTAACTACTGGGTAGTATGTGGCCATGTGACCTCTGCACTACCAGTTATTATGTGTCAGGACAGACAGGCATGTGTGAATGCATAAACTGTGTGGGCATATGCAGTCCAGTATTTATGTGATATACCCAGGTACATGGCTGTCACCATCGAGATTGTCAGGCTTGGTCTACATGTCTCGCATGAAGAGGATCTGTGTATACCACTGGACTGACCAGAGAGTGCCATTCTGTCAGCAGATATTGGACATATCTCTTCTGTAGCCCACAGGATCATTACTGTGCTGTCAGTGGCACTGTGCTATGATGTCCTTAGGATGTCTGTCAGTAACTGATGGCATACATGTCAATAGCAGATGTGACCTTCCACACACAACATGTCTATTAAGACAACCCCTGTTACAGTAGCAACAGTCTACATATATAGCTGCAATACATGCATGACATCCCCTTGCACTAAGAGGTTGAGACTATTGGTGCTGAATTAGGACTCCACTCCATGTTCTGAACATATGGTAAACATATATATATATATCTATCCAGGTACAGGCCTTGATGTGCTTCTTTCCCCTGCTGATGACATATGTCCGCTGGAACCAGATCCCTCATGGGACTAGCCAGGGCCACGTGCACATGGCCTGCTTTGGTGTGGTGTGGACAGCACCCCCCTCTGCAGTACTGGGGCTGGTACTGCCACTAAGGGAGCTGCTTGGTGTCCTTGCACGTCCACGTCGACCGCCAAATTTTGGTGTTGCTGGCCTATGTCCACACGGCCATTGCCCCACTCCCACCACATGTTCTAGCAAGGAAAATCCACAGTCGATGAGGCCCACCATCTCACCCAACCATCTATGCATGACCTCGGTATAATCACGGAGGGCACCTGCGAGTTCATGGAAGTTGTCACTTACAGATGAGCAAGCAACCCTCTGCAGCTTCAGACCCTGTCTGGTGTACAGTTCCATACGTGCCTGCGCCCCCATGACAGTCTGAAACATGTGACTGGTGGTACCAGTTGTGGCACTTCTGCCAGGGGCATGATGACCAGGGCCCTCCCACGAGCACCCCAGTAATATGCCTATGTGGTGAACTGCCGGACATCCAGCTATGCCTGCTGTGTCCAGGCACAGCAGGCATAGATACCACACTCTCCTGAGCACTGCCACCAAACTCCAACTGTCCCTCTGCTATGGCCATTGGTGATGGGGTATCTATAGGCACTGTGAATGTGTGTGGGGTTGGGGTAGATAACAAGGGGATGTCAAATGATGGTGCAGTTTCAGCCTCTGACAACCCCGCCTGTGCCTCAACAGTTCTATCATCATTTTTGGTGTCTGTATGGACACTAACATCAGATTGCATGCAGGGGGGACCCTGATCCACCTCGCCACCATTGAGGGGAAAACAAGAAATGCACTGTAAGACCTGTATGGCATTGCATAACAGCACACACATATATACACACATACACACACACACACACACACACACACACACACACACACACACACACACACACACACACACACACACAAAACCTGAAATTCCACCATAATACCTACCTGTCCCAAGTTTATTCACATACGTTTCCCATCCTGCATCACACTTGGTAACATACACTCATTAATAATACTCATTAACATATCATTCTTCTAAATGCCTAGACAAGTGATTACAGCACATGACCTATTACTCCATTCTCTCTTTGACTTGATTGGAATAGGTTTTACAAGGCCTCACCGCTGTCATCCATTGTTCACCCTTGTTATGTCCAGACATCGTGAGCATGGCCCCCATATGATAGGGACTACTACGTTCACTCAATAATGTCACGCACTGGAGTGCCATATATAACTATTGCTCAGCAGATGCAAGATCTGCTGCTCAATCAACTTATTATCTGGACAACAGTAATATACACTCCCTGGTGTTGTCTATTAATTCTCCGATGCATCTGTAGTGCGGCATACATGGGTAGTCGTTCACCTTTCTGCTAATTGCAATTTTAACAGTATACTTGGTGTCTATTTTCCCTCCCAATGCTTGTTCTATCCTACAGACCTTATTATACTATCCGCTGTACTGAGATTACATATCAGACAAGTATTCCTGGTGTCTCATGTGTCAGTCCATGTCCATGTGCTGCATGATTTGAAAGGAAGTACTGACATATGAACAACCCCACAATCACACATGTACATACATGGACACCTACACAAATACACACACATGCACACACACAACCTACATGCATAAAACCCCTCCACTCCACCAGATTGCACTTACACACAAAATAATTCCCCACCCACACACACACACACCTACAAGTGAGGTTGCACAAAGATAGTACACACAGACCTCCCATTATCTATCTGTCAACATGATAACATATTGTACTCAAATGCATGCAGTGCAGCTATAGTCAGTCTATGCTAGCAACAATATACATGTGTGTGATGCAGGGGCTGCGTTAGTAGGTGATTCACCTTCCCCTGGAAAACACTGCACCCATGTGCGCAGTATTGCTGTGCACCTGTTCTGTATCTTGCCATGTACTGTGCACCATATCTCAAAGATGTACACATCATTGCTGAATGTGTATTACTGTGTCAGTTATGTCTGCTCTAATGCTCACAGCCCCTATGTGTTTGTCCAACACATACCTGGGATGATATGTGGACAGATTTCATTTGTGAATGCCTGATGTCTGATTTACAGAGCTCAACATCAGTGGTGCATGTATGACCAATCTGATACTAATAAACTTACAACCGTCAAACCTTACCGTGGCTATGGGGAGTATACACACCCTTATTAATATGACGCCCTCTTCCTTGATATGCCATGGGACCACATCACTGCATATGTTAATATTACATGAACCTGATATGTGACATATGTCCTCTACATTCAAATGCAGTGTCTAACAAATGTGTTAGTTGTGCTGATACTGATTGAGATGCATACACTTTGTGGGTGCATATGTGTGCATGTCCTTATCATGATGGTTTGTTGCACCTACTGTTATGTGTACTACAGCAGTCACTATTCCTGGCAGGGGTATACTAGCATGGGCCATCTGCATTTGCCAGTATATGGTCAGTCTGCCCTACACATGTCCCCCAACTCTGCATGATTACAGGTTCAACTCATGTGCACATCCCTTGGAGTTCACACACTGCCGCCACTATTGCTGTGGACTCAGGGTTACATCTGCCACAGTTTCTGAACCTGACTGTATGCGGATACAGACATTTGTAGCATCCTTTGGATCCCTGCTGCAGTGCACTGGTGTGTCATGATGACACCCCCTCCTCACCTTCAGCCTTTTTGCAGATGCTTGACAACTATGACCTACACGTGTGTGTCAGTTAGCAGTGTCCCAAACACTGAGCTCCACATGTAATAGCCTAGTCTCAGCTAATGAATGGCAAACATACAGGTGTACACTGGCACTGGCACAGTACATCTGGGGATGGTGGGCCTGAAGTGGGGTGAGGCATTGGTTGTGCAGCACATGTATCTTACATGATACTGTCTGTAGGTTTCCAGTGTGGTCATGGTACACTAGTACACATTGCAATGCATGCCTTTTGGGGACGTCACTACCTATAGAGAGGCCTGGCTGATGTTTCCTGTGGTACAACTGTCACATCTGATTACCATAACCCATAGGCCACACACTTGCAGAGTCCAGGCAATTGCTGACATGGGTACTGCACAGCCGGTGCTTGCTAGACATTCCTGCAACCCCCTCAGTGTTGTGGCATGTTACTAGGCAGCCCGCATGACCAGTTTGCTACATGTGACATCATCTGTCTTGGATGGCCATCTGTTCATTTCCTACATCATTCCTGTCCCATACATCCTTGCTGCATAAATGACTGTCTGCACTGTTTGCCATGGTATATACAATGGTGAGGTATGGCTACATATCCAGCTCAAGGATGCTACCTGTTGAGTATGGGGCCCTTGCCATGTCATGTAAGATGTATGCAAGCCACGGCTGCCTATGTTGCAGGTAAGTGTGCACATTTCATGGCCAAATGTCTTGGACAGCAGACCATTACGTGGTGTGACATTGGGGATGTGTACTTGCTCAAAGGTGCATTTCCATGACAAATGCATGCAGTCAGTACCTCAAAAGCTGCTTCCACTATATTTTACCTGGAGTGTGTGCACACATATGCTTCCAGTGTTTGTGAAGGTATGTATTCTCCATATTTGCTGCCCTAACCTACGATTCTGTATTACACACTCATTGCTCATGTTGGGACCACATTGCAGGTTTTAAGGGTTGTGGACCACAGTATTATGATATGCTGTAGTGTAGAACTGTAACAGTTGCCATTGTAATACTGGTACATGCACTGATGTAGCACTGTATAAGGGTTTCACACATGTCCCTACTGTAGGCCATTTGTCCCACCATTATGTTCATCCATGTAGACACATTTTTCAATGACAGGATGTTAGTTATATTGCAGGTGTCTGACATACCCTTCAGATACACCATCATGGTCACCACTATGATGCAGTGCTGTTAGCAGCAACAATACGTGAACATGTATGGCATGCATTATGGGTAGGTGTGTTAAATGTGTGCATGGAATATACCATAGCCATTATGTAACAGGTGTATTGGCAAGCATGAACATAAACCATACTCACCAGTAACAGGCTGCTGTCTTGGTGGTATACCAGAGGGACCTACATAAGTGTGTGAGAGATGTGATGTCAGTAGCCATAGCTGTGGCATTGCAGTACATCAACAGTACAAGTACACAATACTACAGCTTATGCACATCTATTTATTACTACTACGTAGCAACAGACTATATATATGACATCCCACATATGCATGATCTACCTGTACAGATGGGGATGGATACACAACAGTGGTCTACTGATGTGCCCTGTGGCCTTACCTGCATGCTCCTCTGCCAGTGTGTGGGTAGCACCCACCTCCACTATGTTCTCTGCCAGTTGTTGCATGTGCGGGTGGGCTGGTGCAATGAGGCTGGCAAGGAGCTCCTCAACAACTGTCAAGGGGGAATGGATGGCATGACCCCCCCCCCGTTGTGAGGTGATCCCCTCATGCTGCAGCAGCATGCTGACGGGCATTGCAAAGCAAGTCGCTGCAATGATGTCAGACCTGCTCATAACTGTGGTTATGCAGGCCGACATCATTGACCCTGAGTACTACATCGTTCCATAGGGTGGTTTGCTCCTACTGCTCATGGGCTGTCCTGCCAAAGAGCACCTGGTTGTGCTGTACCAGGTGGTTGATGATGACCTCATTTTTGTCCGCTGAATACACAGGTAACCTGCCGTGTGACATCTTGCCTGAAAGACATAAAGATGGAAACAGGTCTGAGCAACTCATGCAGCAAGGTTGCCATAGTTTTTAATACACATCTCTGTCTACCCCCCACCATATCCGTGACAACAAACTGTTCACACAACTCAAAAGGAATGGCTACAGCTTACCTACCATTGGGACATATATCGTATTCTACCAAGTTTTGTGCTATGTGTTTGTAGCCATGTTCCCTGTGGGGACACTATCATTGCTGGGCCTGTTATGGACAATGTCACCTGCATGCCATTGTAAGGGCCACTACGGTTCCATGTATGCATGTGGTCTGTTTGCTCTGTGATTGCTGCACATCTGTCATTATGTGTTAATGGGGATATCTATGCATGCTGTTGGACATGATCCGGGATTCTGTGGAC